>NC_074684.1:15575646-15876807 GCF_029448725.1 Salvelinus fontinalis
GCTCACATCCACTATAAGACCATGGTACTTGCCTACGGAGCAGCAAGAGAAACTGCCCCTCCCTACCTTCAGGCTATGCTCAAACCCTACATCCCAACCTGAGTACTCCGTTCTGCCACCCCTGGTCGCTTGGCCCACCCACCCCTACGGGAGGGCAGCTCCTGCTCAGCCAGGTCCAAACTTCCCCAATGGTGGAACCAGCTTCCCACTGAAGCTAGGACAGCAGGGTCCTGAAACCCTACCTCTTCAAAGAGTATCTTAAATAATCCCCCACCTCACCTCGACCCTTGCACGTGACCCCCCCCCCCCCCCCCCACCTACTTTATTGAGAAAAAGTTAACTTACTATGCTTGTGATATGTGGTTTTCCCACCTAGCGTTCTTAAGATGAACGCACTAACTGTAAGTCGTTCTGGATAAGAGTGTCTGCTAAATGACTAAAATGTAGATTCACACATCCACAAGAAGTTACATGTTAGGGCAGAAGTACGTGGTAACATTAACCAGCCAAAGATCTCTGTGAATGACTTAAAGGATCTTTGATTGTGAACACTGGTCACTGCTATACTATGTATTAAAAAGGAAAGCAGGAGGAAGGGGAGTGGGGAGGAAGAGGAAGAGAGTTCGTTTGATGAATGAGTTGAGTGCCTGTACATTCAGTAGGCCAAGCACGAACTCTCTTCCTCTTCCTCCCCACTCCCCTTCCTCCTGCTTTCCTTTTTAATACATAGTATAGCAGTGACCAGTGTTTGTGTGGCATATCTTTGTGTGTTTTCAGTGTCTGTAGCTGTGGCTGCCATTCAATTAGTTATTTTGTCATAAAACAAATCAAAGCTGCTGGTCAGGTTGATGTCTGATCTGGTTAATTATAACGTATCCTAAATTTATTCAGTCAGCAACAAGGCAGGAATGCAGGATATATAGCTTAATTCAAAGCAACTCGACTGGATGTGTGAGGTGGGGAATGAAAATACGTTTATGGGAGCTGAAAACAACCAATAACACGTTTTATATGATTTTCCTACTTTTGAACAGGAATTCCACAGTTCACGGGCTCAATAACTTCAGTCCTCCTTCTCATCGCTTTCCTCATCACCAGGGAGTACCTCCCCCGGTCTCGTCTTGTAACATGAACGAGCGGCACCTTTTTCCATCAAATGTTTTCTTCATCATGGACAAATGTCAGTGCAGTGAAGATCTCGCTCACTGCTTTTCATTGCGTTCCGGTTGTTTGACGCGCGGGCGATGATGGGACGCGGTCTTTCACGCACTGACTGGTACCCGACTGGATAAAATACCCTTTTTTTAAAAGAGGAATTTTGCTGACTTCTCCAACTTTTATTTTCGAATGCTTGCAGGTATGATTGTTTTGTTAACTCTAGAAGCAACTACCATTTCAATACATTCACGTGACAGACGGGAATGTATAGACACATCAGGCATTACTAATCAATGATTATCACATCCAATTTCCACTCTTACAGTTGCATCATTTAATTTGCTTTGTGTGATTAGGCTACTATGACCAATGTGAGAAAGTCTCAGAGTTTTATCACCATCACCATTAGACTAACTCTGATATATCCAGTAATTCCTCTAATCATAATTCGTTGACGTATTAAACAAATCCTATTCCTGGTCTCTCTCATACCCCTGATGATTCTTTTATCAAGCTTTTGAATTTGTGCTGCATTCAAACAAATCATTTATTTGAATTTAAGCTTGGTATGATCATATTTTCCTTGTGTAGAGAATAGTTGTAAAACATGGAATCATCAGAGGAATTTAGGCTATTGTTGGAGCCAATCAAATGTAACAATTTCCCACCCTGTGCCACCAACGAAATGCACTTCACCACCAGCGCTATCTGCCGGTGACAACGCTTTTGCAGAGAGAATACTTCAATAACACTCAAGCAGTTGGTGAGGACTGTAGGGGATTGAGCGCCCTCTGCTGGCCTCATCTTATACACCAGTCACCTGTTTCTTTTTGCGCAATCTTCCTTCCTCTCTCTGTCTTTTAGGCCCTGGTGGAGCAGTGCGATGACTCCCTTTCCCCCGTGTCTGCTGCTGCTCTGTGCCCTGCCCCTGTGTGTTCTTGCCTGGCGGGGCCACGGTGATGGTGTTGATGAAGAGTATGGCTGGTCCATGCAGAGGGTCCCGTTAATTCTGGACAGGCACACTGTGCATCTGCAGAGCCCCACATTTGGTGGGAAGGTCGAGGGGGCAGGTGAGGATGAGGAGGGGGGGTGTGGGATAAAGTGTCAGAGCGCCCTCCCCCCTCCCGACTGGGCCACACTGGAGAGCATGCTGGGATACGAGACGGTGTACGAGAATGGCACGCGCACACACAGCAACGTCACGCTGCAGGGCCTGAATGACACAACCTCACACACGCCCTTACACACCCCCTCACACACTCGCAGGAAACGTCAGGTGTACGGCGAGGATGGACGCTTTGTCATCTCGGACAGCCACTTCATCACCAGCTACCCGTTCTCCACGGCGGTCCGCCTGTCCACGGGCTGCTCCGGGGTCCAAGTGTCTGAAAAACACATACTGACGGCGGCCCACTGCGTCCACGATGGGAAGGACTACCTGCAGGGGGTCCGCAGGCTGAAAGTGGGGGTCCTACAGGTCAAATCTAAACGAGGTAGGAGGGGTGGGAGGAGGAGAGGGGGGAGGAGAGGAGGAGGAGAGGAAGTGGTAGGAGAAGGGGAGAAAGGGAATGGGATAGACGGAGAAGAACCGAGACAGGAGCAGAGACGGAGAGGAGGGAGGCAGAGAAGGAGGAAGGGAGAAAGGGAGAAACAGAACAGGGTTGATGAGACTGGAGCAGAGGGAGGTGAAGGAGGGAACATGGAGAAGGAGAGGGGACAAGGAGGGGGTAGGCAGAGAAGGAAAGGTAGCAGAAGTAGCCGTGTACAACGCAGCACCGAACCCAAAACTCAGCCCTCCTTCCACTGGACACGCGTAAAACAAACCCACATCCCCAAAGGTTGGATACACACAGGAGATAGAACCAACGCCATATCCCACAACTACGACTACGCCCTCCTGGAGCTCAAACAGCCAATTAAACAGAAGCACATGACACTGGGTGTAGTGGCCGCTACAAAGCCCCTCCCCTTGGGTCGCATCCACTTCTCAGGGTTCGACAACGAGCCAGAGGGAGGACAAAAGGACAGAGAGGGGGAAAAGGTGGTCTATCGCTTCTGTTCAGTGACGGAGGAGTCAGACGACCTGTTGTATCAGCATTGTGATGCCCAGCAGGAGGCGTCAGGCGCTGGTGTATACATCCGCCTCAGACAGGAAGTGTTGGGGTCCAATAAGGGGAAGTGGCAGCGGAAGGTTATCGGGGTGTTCTCAGGGCACCGCTGGATGGACGGAGACGGGGGTGAACAGAGGGACTATAATGTGGCAGTGAGGATCACTCCGCCTAAATACGCTCAGATCTGCCACTGGATCCATGGGGATCCAACCATGTGTCGGGAGGCCTGAGACACCAGGGATATGCCAGACTGATCAGAGTAAGAAAACACTAAGATATGCATCCATGTATCGCCTTTCACTGAGACCTCAAAGCGCTGAGGTGGTGGTGGACAAACTAACCAATGGCCAGCACAGACAGATCAGATGGAATAGAACTTTGGAATATGGGAGGATTTTCTTGCTCTGGTCAATCAAACAGATCCCTATCCAGACTGAGGTCTCAAAATTCTATGGTGCGCTAAAAACAGGTTTCTTTGTCTCATGTGCTTTTTGTGTTTTTTCCCCCCCAAGAAATACCCATCGTGCACATAATATGGGTGCTAAGATGAGTTCCGTTGGTGATGATTTGTCTTGGGTAAAGCTTTGTTTTTAGTATGTCTACATGATTCAGTTATCTAGCCAACGCTCTTTTTGGGTGCAAATAAGGGTTATAATAGTTATCAGAATATTTTTTTCCAGGGTCTATATTTTGAGTGTAAATGTGTATTTTGTTGAATATGTCCTAAACATACATTTTGCTTGGAAAAAAATTGGATCAACAGTGATGTAAAAAAAAATACAAAATTAAAATGTCTTTATATTAAAACCTACCATTGAATACCAAAAAACTTGTGATGGACTGAACATGTTCAAGTATGAATGACAACAGTGGAGACATAAGTGATGAGGCCTGAAGTCTTTCCATCAGTGTATTTCTATTTTATTGCATCTCAAGGGACTCACATGCAAGTGGGGGAGAGAAGAGTGATGCCATCCAAGAACCAAACACTGCCTTCAACCAAATATATAGCAAATATTGTTATCCACATTTTTTATTTTATACGTTTTATTCCTCTTTTTCTTTGTCGATACTTTTTTTCACAACAGATTAAGATAGTCACTTTGGAAGAAAAACAACACATGGAACATCCATTGTATATCTGAGCGGTTTACAGCTAACGAGTTCCCAACACCTCTGGAGTGTTGCTACGGGAGACAATACAACTCTACTGATCACAGCTCCACAATGACCTTAGGTCAGGGTTGTCAAAATCATTCCATGAAGTGCCTAGTGTCTGCTGTCTTTTTGGTTTGTCCTTTCAATTAAGCCTTAGACAAACATGTGTGGGGAGTTCCTTACTAATTAGTGACCTTAATTCATAAATCAAGTACAAAGTAGGAGCGAAAATCTGCAGACACTCGGTCCTCCGTGGAATGAGTTTGCCACCACCAGCCTTAGGTTGACATGGGCTGTGTCCCAACAATATTTACAAACCTTCTTTCCTTGTCTCCTTCATTTCATGACCACTGGTTGGTTTCACCAATTGCCTTTCACCTATCAATTCAGATAATTGGCCGTTAAGTAAAGGAGACAAGTACATTTGGATTTTTTTAAAGTATTTGGATGCAGCCTAGATCAACTTCACTTGACATGGTCAAATGCAGTAACACTCCTCACCAACAGGGAGAGCCACAGTAAACACTGGGGGCTGAGTTTGCATTCAGTACTGCCTCCAAATACAGATGAGATATTTTTCAAAACTGCTTGAATTTTTGAAAACCTTAGAATTCATAGACATAACTAAAATATGATACATTTTCTCTCAAAATAAAGATTAAAGAAATATATGTATAATCTATACTTAAAAATATTCTAAAATGCATTTGTCAATTTGAACATAGTCCACAAATGTTACATGTAACACACAATCAAAAAAACAGACAAAATAAAAACAACATTTTGTCATATGATTTGTCATCTCGTAAACCCAGATTTGTGGTGACAGTTGTACATATTTCAATATTCATCAATATAACTGTATCTGTTCTCAAAGAGGCTGGGTGGATCAATTAATGGAGAAGAGTACAACTAAGTGTTGAATGATGTTAGAAAGGATAGTGAGGGAGAGGATAGGGCAGGGATTGGCCAGTGAGGTTTACACACACCGAACACAGTCCACGGTTAACAACACAATCCTCGTCTGGGAAACGCGCAAAAAAATCAACACAGATCCACCATTCCAGGTCAGCTGACACGTGGCAGTTCCAGAACAAATCTAAATACACTCATTGTTTATGGTACATTTTTTTCTTAGTTTAGGTAAAGGATAACATTGAAGTACACACACACTCATACACAGTTTAGTTTTCTGTATCTATGACTCACAGCCACGGTTTTTGCTACAACAGCAGACAGAGAGGTTACGGGGAAGTCCGAGGACAGGGGTCGTAGTGCTGATGGTTGATTGGCTGAAGGGGCTGGGGCGTGACAGGAGGGAGACGGGGGGTGCACACATCCACATCCACAGCTCCAGACATAACAACAACCTCTGGAGAGAAGAGACAGAGGCAGAGAGAGGGATGATTACCACAATGTTATTATGTAAATGGCTCTTTTCATTGCATTGTGTGCATGTCGTTTGGTGCCACTGTGAGAGAACCCTACCTCAGAGGGATGGGTTAGAGGGGTTTACATGAAGTCCTTGATGTTGAGGTCATCCAGGGCATTCTTGGGGGGCGGAGGCCTCCTCGGGCTCCCGGCCATCCCTGGAGATCCCATCTGTCACAGGGAACAGTGTTTCATGAAATAGGTGTGTCTGTGTGTGTGTGTGTGTCTGTGTGTACTCTGTGTGTGTCTTACCGGTGCTCCTGGGGCTGCAGGGGCTCCAAAGCCTGGCCTAACCATGGGCATCATGGGAGCTCCAGCACCGGCCGCCCCGCCCTGAGAGAGAGGAAACAGTCAGACACTATGGCAGCCATTTTAGAGATGCGTACATGGGCCACCTAAAGGGGTCATTGGCCATCTTAGGTGCTCCTAATGGTCCTAGGTTGAGGGCGGGGTGGTCTTACCATGCTGAATCCTTGGTAAGACCCCATAAAAGAAGGGGATCCCATTGGAACGTTCTAGGGGTGTGGAGTGGGGGAGAGGAGGTGGGACATTACCACACTACATACAACACAGGCACAGTAAAGACAACACTGCAACAACAAACACACAGACATATCACTGACACGCACACATAGAAAACATAGAACAATACACCATAAGAAAACTTTTAAGACGCACGCACGCACACACACAGAGAGAGAACAGCAAAGCACAGCACATAAAACACTAACCTAACCTCTAAAATCAGGTTCAGGTGATTTGCTCATGCAGAAGCATTTGAAGACCGCAGGGTCAATCATAAGAATACATGATCAGGCCAGCCAGTTTAAATCAGCAACTGATTATCTGATATTCATGTCAGTGGTGAGGCTTTGGCTAAATGAACAGCTGAAGCCATGGGTTAATACAGTAACTACAGACCCTATAGCAAAAGCTTTTTGGGCTAATGGTTAGTGCAGCAATTATAATATGAAGATAAAGCGATCTAAATTTGTATTGTGTTGTATTGTGTTTCGTTTGGACACTGGGAAGAGGAGCTATTGCTCAAAAAATGGTGGTTGAAATAAGGAAATATGCAGATGAACGGGGCATTTTGGGGTCAGGTGGCTTGTTTGAGGTCAGAACTTTAAGGGAAGAAAAGGAGGGAAGTGGTTTCACAAGCAGCTCCTTGGTTTGGGACAAACCTCAGCCCGCTCAGAGCTCTCCAGTATTCCCAGTCCAACCCCTTAGTTTTCCCACAAAATGTTCACCCCTTTAAACCAAACACCAAATTCTTAATGTCCATATTACAAATGTGATTGGACCACCCTGGAGAGTCAGAGAGGAGAGGTGCGTGTGATTGGCTCCATGCCATGCCTGTCACTGCCATGTGGCTGCACTCCATGCTATATGACAAAGAGCAGATTTACCATGGGAGCGCCCCAACTTGGAGGAGCTACCTGAGGAGTTGACCAGCCTCCGCTTCCCATCGTGTTCTCCCCCCTGCGGAAGAGATGTCAGTCAGTAAGCAAATAGAAAGAGGAAGAAAAGACAGAGGCCCCCAACCTCTTAAAATGTAAAGCTCATTGAACGCTTGGAAAATGCTATGTGATTGTAATCCATGACATTAAATTACATGTCGAAACACAAAGTAACACATACTCAAAACAGGAAAAACTTACGTTTTTTGGCTCCCCATTCCCAGATCTGAAAGAGAGAAAATAAGACATTTCCCAGTCAGACAGAATAATGTACATTTAATATCTTATAACAGTTGCAAGTACTATGTAATATTATTGTACCTCTACTGTAATTACACTGTATCTGGCTATGTAACATTTCATACCTCTACTGTAATTACACTGTATCTGGCTATGTAACATTATGTACCGCTACTGTATCTGGCTATGTAACATTATGTACCACTACTGTAATTACACTGTATCTGGCTATGTAACATTATGTACCTCTACTGTAATTACACTGTATCTGGATATGTAACATTATGTACCTCTACTGTATCTGGCTATGTAACATTATTGCACCTCTACTGTAATTACACTGTATCTGGCTATGTAATATTATGTACCTCTACTGTAATTACACTGTATCTGGCTATGTAACATTATGTACCTCTACTGTATCTGGCTATGTAACATTATGTACCTCTACTGTATCTGGCTATGTAACATTATGTACCTTTACTGTATCTGGCTATGTAACATTATGCACCTCTACTGTATCTGGCTATGTAACATTATGCACCTCTACTGTATCTGGCTATGTAACATTATGTACCTTTACTGTATCTGGCTATGTAACATTATGCACCTCTACTGTATCTGGCTATGTAACATTATGCACCTCTACTGTATCTGGCTATGTAACATTATGTACCTCTACTGTATCTGGCTATGTAACATTATGTACCTCTACTGTATCTGGCTATGTAACATTATGTACCTTTACTGTATCTGGTTATGTAACATTGTGCACCTCTACTGTATCTGGCTATGTAACATTATGCACCTCTACTGTATCTGGCTATGTAACATTATGTACCTCTACTGTAATTACACTGTATCTGGCTATGTAACATTATGTACCTTTATTGTATCTGGTTATGTAACATTATGTACCTCTACTGTATCTGGCTATGTAACATTATGTACCTCTACTGTATCTGGCTATGTAACATTATGTACCGCTACTGTATCTGGCTATGTAACATTATGTACCTCTACTGTATCTGGCTATGTAACATTATGTACCTCTACTGTATCTGGCTATGTAACATTATGTACCTCTACTGTATCTGGCTATGTAACATTATGTACCTCTACTGTATCTGGCTATGTAACATTATGTACCTCTACTGTATCTGGCTTTGTAACATTATGTACCTTTACTGTATCTGGCTATGTAACATTATGTACCTTTACTGTATCTGGCTATGTAACATTATGTACCTGTACTGTATCTGGCTATGTAACATTATGTACCTCTACTGTATCTGGCTATGTAACATTATGTACCTCTACTGTATCTGGCTATGTAACATTATGTACCTTTACTGTATCTGGCTATGTAACATTATGTTCCTCTACTGTATCTGGCTATGTAACTACCATGTACACTCAGTAGCCGTTCATGGAAAAGGTTTGCTCCTACAGACGTTGAGTCACGTGGCCATGGCTTGCCATATAAAGTAGGCAGACAGGCATCGAAGCATTCAGTTACATTTCAATTGATCGTTAGATTGGGCAAAACAAGTGACCTAAGCGACTTTGAGCTTGCTATGATTGTCGGTGCCAGCTAACAGGTGGGTTACAAACAGGCAAATAACGGCGCAGTACAACAGTGGACAATTGAGGAGTGGACCACTGCCTGGTCCGAGGAATCCCGGTTTCGTGTTGTGCCATGCTGATGGCAGAGTCAGGATTTGGCATAAGCAGCACGAGTCCATGGCCCCATCCTGCCTGGTGTCAACGGTGCCCCAAATAATTCAGGCTGTTCTAGAGGCAAAGGGGGGTCTGACCCAGTACTAGATGGGTGTACCTAATAAATGGTCCACTGAGTGTAAGTAACGTTACAATAAGGTGAGATTGGTTATAGGAACATGTCTATGCATAGATGGACAGCACCATGATGCTGAAATTATTCAGGCCAAATTGAGAATCCCTGTCCTGTGTCTGCTCAGAGACTCTGTTCAGAGACTTACTGCTAGCCATGCTAGCCATGGTGGCGTCTAGGTCCCCTCCCATATGTTTAACTGGAGATGAGGCGGCCCCAGTCTGGGGCGTCATAGCAGGCATCAACACATCCCCTAGACCATCAAACGCTACAGGAGACACATAGGAGGGGGGAGAGATAGGAATGGAGTGGAGGAGGGAGAGGGAGGGAGAGAGAGAGAGAGAGAGAGAGAGGTGAGAAACAGCCACAATAATCCTCTCTGATCATAACAGAGGGGTCCTCCTTACGAGTGGGATTACCATGACAACCCATCGAGAGGGTCTCCATGACAACAGTGATCAGAGAGGAGCACAACATTGGAATGTTAACAAGAGGCAAGTCCTCATACTGATACTCAGTATGACTGAGGGCTTATACTGTGCCTCAACACACACACTCACACACAGTTAAAGTGATACTCTCCATGTAATATAAATCAACAGCATAAATATGCTGTCTACTCAACTCTACTAAATAGTATTACTATCCTATTAGCTAGCTTGTTTGAGATGGGGCATCATCCTTTGTATCCTGGTGACAGTAAGGATGCAGCCACTACTCTAGAGGGAGGAGGCAGTACCAAGCTAAATGGGCATTGTGATGTGAGCATCTCACACACCCTATTTATTAGGCATCTGTCAGAGCAGAGGGAAAAGAACAGCAGCAGTTGCTCTCTTACTGCAATGCAGCAATGCACTGTGGGAAACAGCACATCAATGAGCCAGAACACTCACCCAATCAGAGAGCAGGAAGCAAGCAATGAGCCAGCCCCAGAGCCAGATGGAGAGAGAGAGGAGCAATAGAGGGACGAGAGAGAAAGAGAGAAATAGAAAGTGAGAGAGGACAGAGTGTGAGAGAGCGCGCGAGTGAGTGAGATAAAGTGCAGCGGGAAAGAGAGAGAACAGAGGGAGGGAGGGAAAGAGAAGGAGAGGATGTAAGGGTAAGAAGAAAGGGACAGAAGGACAGTAGTGGAGGGAAAAATAATGGAGTGAGTTGAGAGATGACAAATGTTGCGAGAGAAAGAGAGATGGAGGAGAGAGAGAGAGAGTTAAGGCTTAAGCAGTAGTACTTGCAAATCGTCATTTACATAACATGCAGGGCAGTGACAGCCTTGACCATAAACCTGGTAAGTACAGGGAAAGTTGCCACAGTAAAATGTGAAAAAGTCAACCAATGAACACACCAACAGAGAGAGAGACAACTATGGAAAGAATCTAGAATGAGAATGACCATACACAACAGCATGTGCATGTGGAATGGCCATAAAACCAAGGTATGTTCACAAGTTACATACACTCAGGATGTATTCATTCAGACAGACATGTTCATATACAGTACCAGTCAAAAGTTTGTACACACCTACTCATTCAAGAGTTTTTCTTTATTTTTACTATGTTATACATTGTAGAATAATAGTGAAGACATCAAAACTATGAAATAACACATGGAATCAGGTAGTAACCAAAAAAAGTGTTAAACAAATCAAAATATATTTTATACTTGAAATTCTTCAAAGTAGCCACACTTTGCCTTGATGACATCTTTGCACACTCTTGATGACTGCTTCGCACACTCTTGGAATTCTCTCAACCAGCTTCATGAGGAATGCATTTTCAACGGTCTTGAAGGAGTTCCCACATATGCTGAGCACTTCCTGGCTGCTTTTCCTTCACTCTGTGGTCCAACTCAATTGGGTTGAGGTTGGGTGATTGTGGAGGCCAGGTCATCTGATGCAGCACTCTATCACTCACCCATCTTGGTCAAAACAGCCCTTACCTGCCCTCCAGGACACCTACAACACCCAATGTCACAGGAGGGCAAAAAATATAATCAAGGTCATTAACCACCGAAGCCACTGCCTGTTCACCCCGCTTCCATCCAGAAGGTGAGGTCAGTACAGGTGCATCAAAAATGGGACAGAGAGATTGAAAAACAGCTTCTATCTCAAGGCCATCAGATTGTTTAACAGCCATCACTAGCACAGAGAGGCGGCTGCCTACCTACAGACTTGATATCATTGGCCACTTTAATAAATGGAACACTAGTCACTTTAATAATGCCACTTTAATAATGTTTACGTATCTCGCATTACTTATCTCATATGTACAGCTGAAGTCGGAAGTTTACATACACTTAGGTTGGAGTCATTAAAACTTGTTTTTCAACCACTCCACAAATTTCTGGTTAACAAACTATAGTTTTGGCAAGTCGTTAGGACATCTACTTCGTGCATGACACAAGTAATTTTTCCAACAATTGTTTACAGACAGATTATTTCACTTATAATTCACTGTATCACAATTCTAGTGGGTCAGAAGTTTACATACACTAAGTTGACTGGCATTAAACAGCTTGGAAAATTCCAGGAATGATGTCATGGCTTTAGAAGCTTCTGATACGCTAATTGACATAATTTGAGTCAATTGGAGGTGTACCTGTGGATGTATTTCAAGGCCTACCTTCAAACTCAGTGCCTCTTTTGCTTGACATCATGGGGAATCAAAAGAAATCAGCCAAGACCTCAGAAAAAAAGTTGCAGACCTCCACGAGTCTGGTTCATCCTTGGGAGCAATTTCCAAACGCCTGAAGGTACCACGTTCATCTGTACAAACAACGCAGCCTGGAGTTGTGTTTTGGGTTATTGTTCCGTTGAAAAACAAATGATAGTCCCACTACGCGCAGACCAGATGGGATGGCGTATCGCTGCAGAATGCTGTGGTAGCCATGCTGGTTAAGTGTGCCTTAAATTCTAAATAAATCACTGACAGTGTCACCAGCACCCCCACACCACCTCCTCTATGCTTCACGGTGGGAACCACACATGTGGAGATCATCCTTTCACCTACTCTGCGTCTCACAAAGACACGGCGGTTTGAACCAAAAATCTCAAATTTGGACTCATCAGACCAAAGGACAGATTTCCACCGTGTATGTTGCTCGTGACCCAAGCAAGTCTTTTCTTTTTATTGGTTTCCTTGCAGCAACTCGACCATGAAGGCCTGATTCACGCAGTTTCCTCTGAACAGTCGATGTTGAGATGTGTCTGTTACTTGAACTCTGAAACATTTATTTGGGCTGCAATTTCTGAGGCTGGTAACTCTAATGAACTTATTCTCCGCAGCTGAGGTAACTCTGGGTCTTCCTTTCCTGTGACGGTCCTCATGAGATCCGGTTTCATCATAGCGCTTAATGGTTTTTGTGACTGCACTTGAAGAAACTTTCAAAGTTCTTGACATTTTCTGTATTGACTGACCTTCATGTCTTAAAGTAATGATGGACTGTTGTTACTCTTTGCTTATTTCAGCTGTTCATGCCATAATATGGACTTGATCTTTTACCAAATAGGGCTATCTTCTGTATACCATCCCTACCTTGTCACAACATAACTGATTGGCTCAAATGCATTAAGAAGGAAAGAACTTCCACAAATTAACTTTTAACAAGGCACACCTGTCAATTGAAATGCATTCCAGGTGACTACCTCATGAAGCTGGTTGAGAGAATCCTAAGAGTGTGCAAAGCTGTCATCAAAGGGTGGCTAATTTGAAGAATCGAAAATATATTTTGTTTTGTTTAACACTATTTTTGGTTACTACATGATTCCATGTGTGTGTGTGTTGTAATATATATATATATATACATTATATATATATATATAAATAAAGATATAGAATGACTATATTTATTATCATTATTATTCACAATTATTAATAATCGAATAACCTAATCTATATCTAATATACATATGAATAAGATTATATTACATGATATTATATGATATTATATATCTGAAGTACCCAAAAAGGCCACTAGATGTCATCTGATAGAAATCCAAATAAACCTTCAAAGTAACCAAAGATTTTGGTCGTTTACTGGTAAATTTAGAAAGTTTCCAGTAATGCACCCTACCTTTGTAACCCTATATGTGGTGTATTTACTGTTATATGTCTTGCATACAATGTGAATGTTCATGCCTGTTGTTTGTGTCATGCCTCGTGGGTGTGTCGTGCATCGGTAGGTACATTACCTGCCATCAGCTCAGCACCAGAGGCAGCTGCAGGTGCAGCAGGTTGGGTTTCTCCACCGGTGGAGTCTAATGGGTCAAACCAAACCATACCAGGCCAAGGTGGACCAAGCCATTAACAGTGCAGCATGAGGGCAGAGAAGAGTTAAGAAGTCAGCCATCGGCTCCACACTAGGAACGCCAAACAGATAGAACAGCGTTATCATTGTCAGATAGGACAGTAGACATACACATGTAAACACACGTACACACCAATAGTCTCAAACACACCAATAGAAACTCCTTTGATCCCAATATGCTGTGACAAGTCTACATCTACTAAGCGATACATACTCAAAATTCTTTAGAGGACGTATAAAAGTCAGTCCATCCTGAATACCACAGCTAACGCCTTAACTACAGTAACAACTTTATGGGTCACCAAAAACATACAGAGAAACGGAACGAGAAATGCTGATGAAGGTGAATGACATGAAAATAATCAATCAAATAATCAGTTAAAGTTAGGGCTTTCCTGCTTAGAAAGATTTTTACAAAAGGCCCCTCATTTGAAGACCGTCGACCAGCAGCAAGGGGGATAGTGAGAGGTGGGGGTAGGGTGTACATTTACCCACCCCCAAACATGTCCATGATCGCCCCCTTGTCCGTTGGGGGGTCTGAGGAGAGGAAGGGGGCAGGGGAGGAGAATGCATCTGCTATAAGGGGAGGGGTAGAACACACAGTGTGTGAATTATGTGCAAATGTCACAGTATAATTCACATGTACATCACACAAACAAACCTATACCAACTAAACAAACTCACACAAACAACAAAATACAATAAGTATCCTTGAATTACAATAATGCACAAATGTACATATAAAAAACAGCACTCCAAACACATGCTGAGAAAGAAGGCAGATGGCGTGAGTTTGGGTACCTGCTCCAAACATGTCAACACTGGGGGCAGGGTCTGCTTTGGTGAAGCTTGGATCTGGCATTGAATCAAACATAGCTGCAGGACAAGTACACAACACACACACACACAATTTAAATGAGAACAGCAGACTACAAACAATGACTCATTAGATCAACAATTGTGATTGAAAGCCAATGCAGGAGCAGAGAGGCAGCTGGGGAGAATGCATCCAAGCTGAAAGGAAGCAGAGGAAGCGTGATATGTGCAAGTTAGCCTCACAAAGAGAAAGGAACATCAAGGAACAATGCAGTTGACGGGTAAAATGCAGGAGAGGACAGGACAGGACACAGATGCAGAGTAGAGGACAAGGACAAAAGAGAAGAAAAGAAAAGGTTAAAAAAGTACCACACACGTGTAAACATTTACCACTGAAGAGGTCTATCGATGGGGTGGCGGGGGGGATGGGTGCTGCGGTGGTGGATGAGGGGGCAGGAGGGGGCGCCACTGAGTTAAAGCAGTTGTTCTCCATTGGCATCATGGCAAACAGGTCCAGCCCTGGGCCTACTGCATTTGAGCTGCTACCAGTGGGGGCAAAGGGGTCTTTGGGAGGAAAGAACCAGGGAGGGGATGACAAGGGGGATGGAGATATTACACAACCACCATAACACAGTGTGAAATAATCCTAGAGGTATGGCAAGAGCTATATTCTGTGAAATAGGGAGGAGGAATAGGTGCATTCGGCTGAAATTCTGAAGATACGAGCTGAGTTAGGGAATTCACCGCTCCATATTCTTCATAAACATACAGTACATGTAAAACACTATGAAGTATCGAATGATCAAGAGAATCTGGAAAATAAGCATGTCTGATGAAAAATGATAAGAAAAGAACACGATTTGTGAAAAGAGGGAAACATATTGGAGAAAGCAGTATTAGTAGTATTCACACTCTCTCATTATACTCTCTGAAATACCCATACTAGACCGGATTTACAGAGTGTAACCACAGAGCTTGCAGATGCATTTTGGGATTTACAGAGTGAAAGGAAACCCCAGGTGATATCTATCATGGTGGTCAACCACTGTCCTAAAATCAACCTCAGCAACAATCTCCATAGTAACAGCAACAGCCATGCCTAGAAACAACCAACAGCAGCACCTTTCTAGGGAAACTAGCTACACCCACTCACAGCAAAGGGATCAACTGTTGGAACACACTCTCCATACACACAAACACATAGGCATGGATGCACCGAGCACTCGAATACAGCCAAACAGGCAGACACACGTCCTGTAACCCACCGGCTGCGGCGTCGGCAGCTGGGGTTGGCGTGGAGGCCGGGGCCCCGCCCTCGGCCGCGGCATCAGAGGCGGGAGCAGGGGTGGAAAACGCATCTGATACCCAACACACACACAGACGACAGAGAGCGAGGTACACCGAGAGATACGGAGAGAACAGAGAAAAGAAACAAGACAGACAAGAAAGAGAGTAAGTCAGAACAGGAAGAAGCAAACTAAAAGATGGTCTGTGCCTCAGCAGAGTTTAGAAATACTACTTTTACTTTGTTAGGTATTTCATTTACTTAATATACTGTACCTATATTAAATACTTGTAATGTAATGTCAGGCATAAGATATGTAATATACTTATTTTATTGCAGAGAGATACTATTTAACTGAGCCATCTTTTGATTACTGTAATAAATTCAGTTTAGATTAGTTACAAAACATTTACTTTGTGGCATGAATGATTGACCGGTGAAGGATAAATGAGAATACAGACAGGAGGCACAGCAAGGCCTATGGAAGGCGGGCTTTAGCTACAACTAAACTAGAAAGCGGTAACTAGGTCTGTTGCACTACATAACTGGACAAGCAGGTCACAGAATGAAACCAGAAGCAAAGCAATGTGTCTTTTAGGCGGCAATAAAGAACATGACTCTGTTTGATAGATTGGCTTTTCTCTGAAGTTAAGGAAAAGCTGTCGGACTATCAAACAAAACGAAGCATGTGAAAATGTATGGGTTGCATGTCTGAGTGGGTCTACAAGTGTGAGCATGCTTGTCTCTGTGTGTAGATCTGTGTCAATGAGCATGTACAAAATGCAAATGCATAAGATGTACAAAATGCATACCAGTATGTGTGTTGCTTGCCATGTTCTTCCCAAATGGATGTGTTTGTTTTGGGGTTTCTGGGTCACTGTGTGTATGTACATGCAGAGACTAAACATATGCATTCGTGTGTGTACATGCATGTAGAGAACACTACACTGTATATCCTGTGTGTGCATGCATGTAGAGAACACTACACTGTATCTCCTGTGTGTACATGCATGTAGAGAACACTACACTGTATATCCTGTGTGTACATGCATGTAGAGAACACTACACTGTATCTCCTGTGTGTGCATGCATGTAGAGAACACTACACTGTATCTCCTGTGTGTGCATGCATGTAGAGAACACTACACTGTATCTCCTGTGTGTGCATGTGGAGGGTTGGTTCGGGTTAAGCTGTCCAGCAGAGATTCTGTGGTTGGGAATCCTCCAGAAGCCCACTGACCTCCCAGCAGATCCATATTCGTCGCACCGGGGGAGGTGGTGGCGGCCGCACTAGGGGGAGGAGCCAGAGTGACTCCTGGCTCTGCGGCTACAGGGGTGGGCGTTACCCCCGCGGGAGAGGGAGCGGTGTCTACAGCGAGGGTGGGGTCAGGAAGCATGGACTCGCCCATTTCTGCAGTTACCCACGTGGTGTACCAACCAAACCCAAAACAAGGTACCAAAACAACCCCCAGAAATCATCCCCCAAAATACCCCATAGGAACCAAAGCAACCAGAAAGGCCCCGTTAGAAGCAAATGAAGGTATCAAATCAACCCAATTTCAAAGAAACAACCGAAAAACAAAATCAACCCCAGAATTAAAGCCCCCGAATGAACCAAACCAGGGGATGTGGGGGAGGGATAGAGAGCAGAGAGAAACAAAGAGAGAGAAATAGACTATTGAGACTAGAGCAACACTATGAAACACATTGGGAGATCTAGAGATGACACGCTCTGTTAATGTTAATACACTAGAGAGGTTAAAGCCAGGGGCACTGTGGGATAACACTCACCTGATCCAAGGAGGTCTGTGGCAGCATCCCCAGAACAGCATGGGAGAAGGTGATGGAGGAAAATTCAATTATATTCATGTTAATTAGATAATGGAACTACCAGTAAGTTTTAATTAAGAATTAAACTATCAAGTTTTGATGTGGGACATTACCTCCCCAGGACATAGGGGCTGCTGAGGCTCCTGCTGACGGACCAGAGGAGGACAGAGGGTCCAGATCAAACAGAGAACTAGAGAGAGATAGAAGGATAGACAGAGAATGGAAGGGGAAGGAAGAATGGACTATTATTCAGTTTTACCAAATAAATGGAACAGATAGAATGGTTGAATGCCAGAACTGAGGAAATCCCTGAGGTGACGAGGTAAACTGTGGTAGGCAGAGGAAGTAGTCACTCACTCAGTGGCTTCCTCGGGTGGCGGCACTAGGGTGGGCACGGCGGCTGCAGATTTGGCGGGGGTGGAGGTCGGGGACACGTTATTGGTGGGGGACCCCTGGAATAGAGAGGGAGAGCCTTATTACTATCTATTTGTCGACATATAACCAGAAATAGAAAGGCAGGGAAAATCATTTGTAATCTTCAACTCACCTTTGTTGGAGACCTAAAAGAGAGACGGAATAGTTCATATTTAAATTTCATCAGTGCTAGATATCACCTTTCAGAGCTGAAGTCATCTACATTTAAATGATCTTTTAAACTTATTTTCATGACTTTACAATAAACTCATCTGTCAAACCCCAAAGAAATGGTTCCTGCTCACCCTTCACTTTGATCCCCAATGATGAACAGAAAGGAACAAAGAGAGAAGAAGGATTAAAGGAAAAGTTAACACAAAACGGTCTTGGGAACTGTGGTGTTGGGACAGGATTCAGCCTGGCAACAAGGACTCATCCAATTTGTGGTGATTGTTATCCACCCATTCACTAACAAGCGAACAATCATTAAATAGGAATTACATTTCTCAAAACACATAAATAAGGTGCACATTTGAAAGATATGTTAATTCTATGTTGACTGAAATGATTGAAAAATGTAAATGCTTGTTATCACGTAGACTAGTAATAGCACTTGGACGCTGAAATGACCAAATTAGCATTCTCAGATGGCAAATATCCTAATGTTGTCTACATAAAACCTTTTGGCACAGTTTCTGTATTTTGTCATTGATATTCTGTGGCTAACTACACTGTCAGTTCAATAATTGATCTTTGATTGAAAAGGGATAGCCTGTATGGATAATGAGCATTATATACACAGTCTAATATTATGAAGTGTTCTTACTACGTGAAAACAAGCATCATTTTTTTCAATAATATTCCTCAGCATATAAGTATCATATATTTAAAATTATGTGCTCGTTATTTCATAGTTTTAACAAATGTAATTCATATTTAACGATAGTTTTGCTTATTTATGAATGGGCTGGAAGGAGGAAAACCAGCCTGGTCTCAGTGCATTTCGTAAGTAAATCCGAGACACTCCATTTAGTATGATAAGTTAAGTTTCATATTGTATGTATTCATTTGTGGATGTCCATCACTCATTTTGTAAGATATGTTACCAATTACAATTCGTTTTATATGTTCTGAATTTGCAAAACGTATGATATGTTACGAATTCTAGCTAGGTGGCTAACATTAGCTAGACTAAGGGTTAAGGTTAAGTTTAGGAGTTAGGTTAAAGGGTTAAGGTTAGGGAAAGGGTTAGCTAAAAGGTTAAGCTAAAAGGGTTAAGGTTAGGGTTGGGGAATGGTTAGTTAACATGCTAAGTAGTTGCAAAGCAGCTGTTATGGCTGCAGCCCGACACCGGTACACTTATGACAACATCCAGCTCAGGTGCAGGGCGCGAAATTCAAAATCTATTTTTTTTAAATATTTAACTTTCACACATTAACAAGTCCAATACAGCATTTGAAAGATAAACATCTTGTCAATCCAGCCAACATGTCCGATTTTTTAAATGTTTTACAGAGAAAACACCACATATATTTATGTTAGCTCATCACCAAATAAAAAAGAGGACAGACATTTTTCACAGCACAAGTAGGATGCAAGTAGCATGCACAAGCCAACCTAACTAACCTAGAACCAACCTAAATAACCTAGAAAAAACTATCTCAGATGACAGTCCTATAACATGTTACACAATAAATCTATGTTTTGTTCAAAAAATGTGCATATTTTAGCTATAAATCAGTTTTACATTACTGCTCCCATCATAGCTACAGTCTGAAATCACACGGGAGTAGCCAGAGAAAATACAGACACCAACGTCAACTACTAATTACACATCATAAAACATTTCAGAAAAATATATGGTGGATAGCTAATGAAAGACAAAGATCGTGTGAATAGAGCCAATATTTCCGATTTTTGAAGTGTTTTACAGCGAAAACACAATATATCGTTATATTAGCTTACTACATTAGCTAGCACACGGCAGCATTGATTCTAGTCAAACGGTAGCATAGCACAGTTCGACAGATATATGAAAAAGCATCCCAAATTGGGGCCTTATCTTTGTTGATCTTCCATCAGAATGTTGTAAAGGGGTCCATTGTCCAGTACAGTCTTTGTTTGGGATCCAGAACGAACTATTTCCCTCTTGAATTAGCAAGCACACTGGCCGTGCGGCGCTAACCTCTCCTCTTCAAACAATTCTTCCAAAGCATCACGTCTAAAGTCCCGAATAAATTTTAATAATATAATTAAACTATATTGAAAAAACATACTTTAGGATGATATTGTGACATGTATCAAGTCAAGAGCCGGAGACTATATTCACGTATAATATTCACGTATAGTTTTCCAGGAGGCAATACAAAGTCCAACTTCGCGCCTGGGAGAAAAAAAATTATGACGGTCCTCTCACTCCAAGAGGCTGTGTTCAAGCCCTGAATGAGATATTGTCACGCCCTGGCCTTAGTATTCTTTGTTTTCTTTATTATTTTAGTTAGGTCAGGGTGTGACATGGGTAATTTATGTGGGTTTTGTAGTGTCTAGGGTGGTTGTAAGGTTTAGGGGGGTTATTTAGAGGAGTTGGGTTTATGTTTAGTATAGTTGTCTAGCTGTGTCTATGGTTGAGTGTAGGTGTTTAGGAAAGTCTATGGTTGCCTGAATTGGGTCTCAATTAGAGACAGCTGGTTATTGTTGTCTCTGATTGGGAGCCATATTTAAGGTAACCATAGGCTTTAGCTGTTTGTGGGGAATTGTCTATGTCGATGTTCTATGTTGCATGTATGCACTAGTTCATTCTTAGCTTCACGTTCGTCTGTTTGTTATTTTTTTAAAGTGGTTTCGTTTTTGTGTTTGTTCTCTTCTTAATAAAAGAAGATGTTCTTTTCACGCGCTGCGCCTTGGTCCTCACTCTCTCCTATAGACGATCGTGACAGAATTCCCCACCAATGCGGGATCAAGCAGCGCGAAAAGCGGCAACAGGAGCAGCGCAAGGATTCATGGACATGGGAGGAAATTCTGGACCGGGAAGAACCAGGAGAATATAACCGCCCCAAAGCTGAGCTGGAGGCAGCGAAAGCAGAGAGGTGGCGATATGAGGAGCTAGCTCGGAGGCAGGAAAAGGATCTGGGCTACACTACGTGGGAGGAGATCGACAGGTGGGCGATCAACCCAGGGAGAGTGCCGGAGCCCGCCTGGGATTCTCTGGCGCAGTGCGAGGAGGGATACCGGCGTATGGAGGCAGCCCGACGAAGCGGTAGGAAGCCTGTGAGAAAACCCCAAAAATGTATTGGGGGGGGGCTTAAAGGGAGAGTGGCGAAGTCAGGTAGGAAACCTGCGCCTACTCCCTGTACTTACCGTGGAGAGCGAGAGTACGGGCAGACACTGTGTTACGCAGTAGAGCACACGGTGTCTCCTGTACGTGTGCATAGCCCGGTGCGGGTTATTCCACCTCCCAGCACTGGCAGGGCTAGATTGAGTATTGAGCCAGATGTCATGAAGCCGGCCCTACATATCTGGCCACCAGTGCATCTCCTCGGGCCGGTTTACATGGCACCAGCCTTACGCATGGTGTCCCCGGTTCGCCTACATAGCCCGGTGCGGGTTATTCCACCTCCCCGCACTGGTCGGGCGACGGGGAGCATTCAACCAGGTAAGGTTGGGCAGGCTCAATGCTCAAGGGAGCCAATACGCCTGCACGGTCCGGTATTTCCGGCGCCACCTTCCCGCCCCAGTCCAGTTCCACCAGTGCCTACACCACGCACCAGGCTTCCAGTGTGTCTCCAGAGCCCTGTTTCTCCTCCACGCACTCGTCCTATGGTGCGTGTCTCCAGCCCGGTACCACCAATTCCGGCACCACGCACCAAGCCTCCTGTGCGTCTCCAGAGTCCTGTGCATCCTGTTGCTGCTCCCCGCATTAGCCCTGAGATGCGTGTCCCCAGCCCGGTACCACCAGTTCCGGCACCACGCACTAGGCCTAATGTGCGTCCCCAGGGTCCAGTATGCCCTGTTCCTTCTCCCCGCACTAGCCTGAAGGTGCGTGTCCTTAGCCCGGTGCCTCCAGTTCCGGCACCACGCACCAGGCCTACAGTGCGCCTATTCCGGCCAGAGCCATCCGTCTGCCCAGCGCCATCTGAGCCATCCGTCGCCCCAGCGCCGTCTGAGCCATCCGTCTCCCCAGCGCCGTCTGAGCCATCCGTCTCCCCAGCGCCGTCTGAGCCATCCGTCTCCCCAGCGCCGTCTGAGCCATCCGTCTCCCCAGCGCCGTCTGAGCCATCCGTCTGTCCGGAGCCATTAGAGCCGCTCGTCTGTCCCGAGCCGCTAGAGCCATTCGTCAGCCAGGATCTGCCAGAGCCGCCAACCAGCCAGGATCTGCCAGAGCCGCCAACCAGCCAGGATCTGCCAGAGCCGCCAACCAGCCATGAGCGTCCAGAGCCGTCAGCCAGCCATGAGCGTCCAGAGCCGTCAGCCAGCCATGAGCGTCCAGAGCCGTCAGCAAGCCATGAGCGTCCAGAGCCGTCAGCCAGCCGTGAGCGTCCAGATCCGTCAGCCAGCCATGAGCAGCCAGATCCGTCAGCCAGCCATGAGCCGCCCAGCCAGGATCCGCCAGAGCCGTCCAGCCAAGATCCGCCAGAGCAGTCATCCAGCCAGGATCCGTCCCTCAGTCCGGAGCTGCCGTCCCTCAGTCCGGAGCTGCCCCTTATCCTGGTGCTGCCCCTTATCCTGGTGCTGCCGTCCCTCAGTCCGGAGCTGCCCCTTATCCTGGTGCTGCCCCTTATCCTGGTGCTGCCCCTTACCCTGGTGCTGCCCCTTAGTGCGGTGCTGCCCCTTAGTGCGGTGCTGCCCCTTAGTCCGGTGCTGCCCCTTAGTCCGGTGCTGCCCCTTAGTCCGGTGCTGCGCCTTAGTCCGGTGCTGCCCCTTAGTCCGGTGCTGCCCCTTAGTCCGGTGCTGCCCCTTAGTCCGGTGCTGCCCCTTAAGCCAGTGGGGTTGAGGTGGAGGGTGGCCATTTGGAGGAGGCTACGTAAGCGGGTAGTGACTATGGTGGGGTGGGGACCACGACCAGTACCGGAGCCGCCGCCATGGAAGGACGCCCACCCAGACCCTCCCCTAGACTATGTGCTGGTGCGCCCGGAGTTCGCACCTTAAGGGGGAGGTTATGTCACGCCCTGGCCTTAGTATTCTTTGTTTTCTTTATTATTTTAGTTAGGTCAGGGTGTGACATGGGTAATTTATGTGGGTTTTGTAGTGTCTAGGGTGGTTGTAAGGTTTAGGGGGTTTATTTAGAGGAGTTGGGTTTATGTTTAGTATAGTTGTCTAGCTGTGTCTATGGTTGAGTGTAGGTTTTTAGGAAAGTCTATGGTTGCCTGAATTGGGTCTCAATTAGAGACAGCTGGTTATTGTTGTCTCTGATTGGGAGCCATATTTAAGGTAACCATAGGCTTTAGCTGTTTGTGGGGAATTGTCTATGTCGATGTTCTATGTTGCATGTATGCACTAGTTCATTCTTAGCTTCACGTTCGTCTGTTTGTTATTTTGTTAAAGTGGTTTCGTTTTTGTGTTTGTTCTCTTCTTAATAAAAGAAGATGTTCTTTTCACGCGCTGCGCCTTGGTCCTCACTCTCTCCTATAGACGATCGTGACAGATATTCAAGTCCTTTCTGCTCTCACTTCCGCATGACACCCAGTGTAAGGCGTATGACGTGTTTCTATGGTCCCAAGTGACATGCCCTTTTATAGACAAGGTCTTGAAGAGAGACATCGATTTTGGAAATCTCAAATCCGGATAGGAAATGGGCTGTAAAAATAGTTCTGTTCCACTTAGAGAAATAATTCAAACGTTTTTAGAAACTAGAGACTGTTTTCTATCCAATAGTAGTAATAATATGCATATTGTAAGAGCAAAAATTGATTAAGAGGCCGTTTGAAAATGGGCACATATTTTCCAGTTTTTCAATACGCCCACTGCAGCCATAAGAAGTTAAAAGTTGTACGTAGTTGAAAGGTTGCTAATTAGCTAAAATGCTAACGTTGTCCATCATGAGATTCAAACTTGTAGACTTTGGTCTGCTAAACATTCGCATTATACCCTCACCCATCCACCCTGACCAACCACCCTACTTTCGTTTTTTCCTTAAGTAACCATTTGTCTTATATAAACATCCCAAACGTAATAAATCATACTGTCCCGTATTTACATGTACTATGTTACATCTAGTCTATGAGACCAGGCTGCATTCGATCAGGAACTGGGTCAAGTGGGCAGGGCTAAATAAGGTGAATAGAGCCCAAGTTACTGTACGAGTCTATCTAGTTTCTCACCCTCTCATTTCTCAATTCAGATTTTCTCTGTGTACAGACACCAAGAGAGCCATTTCCGCATTTTAGCTCTTTTTGAAATGGTGTGGTTAGAGAGGGTCCTCTTACCCCTTCTTCCCCTCCAAGCTGTTCATGTGTGTCTCCAGAGACTCCAGGATGCTACTGGGAGCCTGAGGGTCAGAGAAGAGAGAACCAATCAGAGACACAGAAACAACAGGTTTATGTGACTGACTTCCTTACTCATCTGCATGCCAACACTTCAAATAACACAGCACCCAATTCTATTTCTATGGCAGCACCACTCCAGACCCTTAATTTTTAACTCATCCCACTCCCCCACTTTTCTATAAACTCAACGGCCTGTAGAATAAAGTGTTAAGGAACATTTTACTTTAACTCTTCAGTCGTTTGTGCACGGAAGCACACACACATGCAAATAAACACACAGAAATGCACTGCAGTCAGAAGTGTCAGTCTGTAGAATTATCCCATGCCAAAACCCCATCCTCCCAAACAGGCACTCTGCCAAGCCACTCCATGTCTCTATGGTTACCGGGTCCTCGATAGGCTTAAAGGGACAGTCCTCATCGTCTGAGTCTATGAGGTTCGTCACCACTCGAGGGTGCAGACACTGGGATCGCAGGGGGGAGATTAGGATGGATGTGTGTGTTACAACTATGCCATTATCCTTCCAGAGAGAAAGCACAAAGACCAGTGACTTACATAGTTGATGTCTGGAATGTCATTTTTTTCGACACCGACTGTCTGTGGAACAAAACACACACAAGAGACAACTTCACAATCATATCCGTGCATCATAACCTTACGTTCAAAATAGAGACAGACACTGTATGTGAGCAAGCTCGGTGTGAGTTTCACTTGGATATAAGTTAGATAGAATACAGCCTAATCCGTTAAGAAGTTTCCTTTACCTCAGCGAGCTTCATGAACTCTCCGATCTTGGTGACCCTGGTCAGGAACCTCTTGTAGATCTCCAAGGCCTCCTTGCAGTCGCTCTTCTTCATCTTAAAGTATTTCTCTACAGACATTTAACAGTTGTTAAGAATAAGAGCATCTTCTAAATCGCTACACGGTGAAAGGAAGTAACTTATCTTTTAATTGGTCTGCTTCCCAAATGACACCCTTTCTCTTAATAGTACACTACTTTTGACCAGGGCCCATAGGTCTCTGGTCAAAAGTAGTGCACTATAAAGGAAATACGGTGCCATTTGGGATGCACACAATGACATGTCTAGCTCACCTAATAGATTAATGACCCCATCGTTGTAGGAGGCAAACAGCTTGACCAGATCCTTGAAGAGCAGCAGGAACGCTGCGTTGATGATAGGGTTATTCAGCTCCTTGGGGTGGACCTGGGAGAGAAAGAGAGACCTTTCAAAAGCGTTTCATTTATGTAGTTCAACAGAAGATGCATTAAACTCCAGCAATATTCTGCTGTACTAAAACATTGTTCACCCCCACAGAAATGTCAGGTCTAAAACATTGTTCACCCCCACAGAAATGTCAGGGTCAATAGAACAAATAGCATCATTGCTATTGAGAGAGAGAGAAAATGTAACACAGGAAAATAAACAGTTGGTTAACAGTATTCTTTGTGACCTGACATAGTACAGTGGTCAGCTAATTCACAAATGACCAAAGGCCCACAGACAGACAGACAGGCAGACAGACAGTTGTAAACAGATCAATGATAAACAGCATGTCCAACTCACATCAAACTCCAGCAGTGTGTCGATCTGGGTCTGCAGGACGGGCATGCCTTTTAACAGCTTGTCTGGAGCCATTGTCCTCATCACCCCTTCAGCACTGTGGAGGAAACACACAGGGGAAAGCATAACGAGGGCCTCATGGATGAGGTAAATTACAAAATGTCCTCAGTGATGAGGTGAATGACAGTATGAGGTGGGCCTCAGTGACGAGGTGAATGACAGTACGGGGTGGGCCTCAGTGACGAGGTGAACGACAGTACGAGGTGGGCCTCAGTGACGAGGTGAACGACAGGTGGGCCTCAGTGACGAAGAGAGACAGGGAAGTGACTGACCCTTTCTTGACTTTGGTGAAGTCGAAAGCCATCTGGCGGTAGGCAAAGGCCCTCTCATTGAGGTAGCGGCCGTAACGTCTGATGAATGTAGACATGTCATAGCCTAGAGATAGAAGAGAGCACCACATTCATGTCACACCAAAGGTAAAGCTCCTGATGAAATGTAAAGGCCATTCAGTTTTGCAAGTCGTGTATCTGATTGTAGAGGAGTTTTGAAGGGGATTGAAGGGGAGGGTTGCAGTAGCTCTTTTTCTTGTTTACGTTAGGATGAGAGACAGTACGATGAGACAGGGGATCTATAATGAGACCAGGGCAAGACACTGGTGACAAGCGCAGGAAATAGCAATCAGAGGCAGGAAGCAGTTTAGTGTGCGTGTGAATGTGCGTGCAAGAGTGCATGGATGTGTGTGCAGATGTAGGATCTCCATTTGAGCCAGTTTGCTACAGAGGAAAATAATCCTACAGCAACAGGAAATGTGAATTATTATGTGGACTATAATTAATGGACATTTTTGTAGGGGTTGATACCTGATTTTCCCTTACGAAAATGTATGAAATTTCAAAGTGGAAATTAAAAACTTCAGAAGCCTTTTTAAACCTCAAATACACTACAAGTTTGAAATGTCCAGCATTGCAGGAAAGTTCTCCTGCAACAGGGTGATCTTGTTGTGGTTCTTAATGTTTTTCCCCATAATCCTGGACTATCAGACCACCATTTTATTATGTTTGCAAACGCAACAAATAATCTGTTCAGACCCCAACCAAGGATCATCAAAAGCCATGCTATAAATTCTCGGACAACCCAAAGATTCCTAGATACCCTTCCAGACTCCCTCCACCTACCCAAGGACGTCAGAATAAAAAATCACTTAACCACCTAACTGAGGAACTTAATTTAACCTTGCATAATACCCTGGATGCAGTCGCACACCTAAAAACAAAAAACATTTGTCATTAGAAACTAGCTCCCTGGTATACCGAAAATACCTGAGCTCTGAAGCAAGCTTCCAGCAAATTGGAATGCATACCACCCTGCATACCACTGCTGGCTTGCTTCTGAAGCTAAGCAGGGTTGGTCCTGGTCAGTCCCTGGATGGGAGACCAGATGCTGCTGGAAGTGGTGTTGGAGGGCCAGTAGGAGGCACTCTTTCCTCTGGTCTAAAAAATATCCCAATGCCCCAGGGCAGTGATTGGGGACACTGCCCTGTGTAGGGTGCCGTCTTTCGGATGGGACGTTAAACGGGTGTCCTGACTCTCTGAGGTCATTAAAGATCCCATGGCACTTATCGTAAGAGTAGGGGTGTTAACCCCGGTGTCCTGGCTAAATTCCCAATCTGGCCCTCAAACCATCATGGTCACCTAATAATCCCCAGTTTACAATTGGCTCATTCATCCCCCTCCTCTCCCCTGTAACTATTCCCCAGGTCGTTGCTGCAAATGAGAACATATTCTCAGTCAACTTACCTGGTAAAATAAATAAATAAAATGGCGCTACACCAAACTGGAAGTCTTCCGACTAGCTTGGGAAGACGGTATCGAAGAGCTCTCACTGCTGCTCGATCATCCTATTTTTCCAACTTAATTGAGGAAAATAAGAACAATCCTAAATTTATTTTTGATACTGTCGCAAAGCTAACTAAAAAGCAGCATTCCCCAAGAGACAACGACTTTCACTTCAGCAGTGATAAATTCATGAACTTCTTTGAGGAAAAGATCATTATCATTAGAAAGCAAATTACGGACTCCTCTTTAAATCTGCGTATTCCTCCAAAGCTCAGTTGTCCTGAATCTGCACAACACTTCCTGGACCTAGGATCAAGGGAGACACTCAAGTTTTTTAATACTATATCTCTTGACACATTGATGAAAATAGTCATGGCCTCTAAACCTTCAAGCTGCATACTGGATCCTATTCCAACTAAACTACTGAAAGAGCTGCTTCCTGTCTTTGACCCTCCTATATTGAACATAATAAACGTCTCTTTATCCACCGGATGTGTACCAAACTCACTAAAAGTGTCAGTAATAAAGCCTCTCTTGAAAAAGCCAAACCTTGGCCCAGAAAATATATATATTTTTAAATTGGCCTGTACCCGAATCTTCCATTCCTCTCAAAAGAAAATGAAAAAGCTGTTGCGCAGCAACTCACTGCCTTTCTGAAGACAGACAATGTATACGAAATGCTTCAGTCTGGTTTTAGACCCCATCATAGCACTGAGACTGCACTTGTGAAGGTGGTAAATGACCTTTAAATGGCGTCAGACCGAGGCTCTGCATCTGTCCTCGTGCTCCTACACTTTAGTACTGCTTTTGATACCATTGGCCACCACAGTCTTTTGGAGAGATTGGAAACCCAAATTCGTCTACACCGACAAGTTCTGGCCTGGCTTAGATCTTATCTGTCAGAAAGATATCAGTTTGTCTCTTTGGATGGTTTGTCCTCTGACAAATCAACTGTAAATTCCGGTGTTCCTCAAGGCTCCGTTTTAGGACCACTATTGTTTTCACTATGTATTTTACCTCTTGGTAATGTCATTTGGAAACGTGTTAACTTTCACTGCTATGTGGACGACACACAGCTGTACATTTTGATGAAACATGGTGAAACCCCAAAATTGCCCTCCCTGGAAGCCTGTGTTTCAGACATAAGGAAGTGGATGGCGGAAAATGTTCTACTTTTAAACTCGGAAAAAACAGAGATGCTAGTTCTAGGTCCCAAGAAACAAAGATCTTATGTTGAATCTGACAATTAATCGTAATGATTGTGCAGTCGTCTCAAATAAAACTGAAGGACCTCGGCGTTACTCTGGACCCTGATCTCTCTTTTGACGAACATATCAAGACTGCTTCAAGGACAGCTTTTTTCCATCTACGTAACATTGCAAAAATCAGAAACTTTCTGTCCAAAAATGATGCAGAAAAATGTATCCTTGCTTTTGTCAGTTCTAGGTTAGACTACTGCAATGCTTTACTTTCCGGCTACCCGGATAAAGCACTAAATAAACTTCAGTTAGTGCTAAACACGGCTGCTAGAATCTTGACTAGAACCAAACATTTTTATCATATTACTCCAGTGCTAACCTCTCTACACTGGCTTCCTGTTAAGGCTAGGGTTGATTTCAAGGTGTTACTGCTAACCTACAAAGCATTACATAGGCTTGCTCCTAGCTATCTTTACGATTTGGTCTTGCGGTAGATAACTACACGTATGCTACTGTCACACTTCCTCCTATGGAGATCAATTTTCATGGAATGGTCTGCCTATCCATGTGAGAGACGCAGACTCGGTCTCAACCTTTAAGTCTTTACTGAAGACTCATCTCTTCAGTAGGTCCTATGATTGAGTGTTGTCTGGCCCAGGAGTGTGAAGGTGAACGGAAAGGCACTGGAGATACGAACCGCCCTTGCTGTCTCTGCCTGGCCGGTTCCCCTCTCTCCACTGGGATTCTCTGCCTCAAACCCTATTACAGGGGCTGAGTCACTGGCTTACTGGTGCTCTTCTATGCCGTCCCTAGGAGGGGTGCGTCAATTGAGTGGGTTGAGACACTGATGTTATCTTCCTGTCCGGGTTCGTGCCGTGGGGATGGCAAAATGGGTGGGGTTATATCCTGTCTGTTTGGCGCTGTCTGGGGGTCTCTTCGGACAGGGTCACAGTGTCTCCCGACCCCTCCTGTCTCAGCCTCCAGTATTTATGCTGCAATAATTTGTGTCGGGGGGCTAGGGTCAGTCTTTTATATCTGAAGTATTTCTCCTGTCCCCAGTCCACCTGGTCGTGCTGCTGCTCCAGTTTCAACTGTTCTGCCTGCGGCTATGGAACCCTGACCTGTTCACCGGACGTGCTACCTTATCCCAGACCTGCTGTTTTCAACTCTCTAGAGACAGCAGGAGCGAGAGATACTGACCTGAGCCAACTGACATTTACTCCTGAAGTGCTGACCTGTTGCACTCTCTACAACCACAATGATTATTATTATTATTATTATTATTTGAACCAGCTGGTTATCTATGAACATTTGAACATCTTGGCCATGTTCCGTTATAATCTCCACCCGGCACAGCCAGAAGAGGACTGGCCACCCTTCATAGCCTGGTTCCTCTCTAGGTTTCTTCCTAGCCACCGTGGCAGTTTTTCCTAGCCACCGTGCTTCTACATCTGCATTGCTTGCAGTTTGGGGTTTTAGGTTTGGTTTCTGTACAGCACTTTTCGACATCAGCTGATATAAGAAGGGATTTATAAATACATTTGATTCATTGAATGATTGATTAAGATCCCACATCTGTACACGTACAGTACTATGTTTCGCGTGCGCACATTGCATGCTTGCTACTGTTCATTATGTAATTATAAGGCCAGTAATTTCCTCTCTTTCCAGATGGCCCGTCTCCTCCTGTCTCCTTCAAATCCCTCCTGTTTCTGCCTCTCCTCCTGTCTCTGCCTCTCCTCCTGTCTCTGCCTCTCCTCCTGTCTCTGCCTCTCCTCCTGTCTCTGCCTCTCCTCCTGTCTCTGCCTCTCCTCCTGTCTCTGCTTTATAAGTACATGTGATTGATTGATTAAGATCCCACATCTGTACACGTACAGTACTATGTTTCGCGTGTGCACATTGCATGCTTGCTCCTGTTCATTATGTAATTATAAGGCCAGTAATTTCCTCTCTTTCCAGATGGTCCGTCTCCTCCTATCCTCCTGTCTCCTCCTGTCTCCGCCCCTCCTCCTGTCTCCACCTCTCTCTGCCTCTCCTCCTGTCTCCACCTCTCTCTGCCTCTCTTCCTGTCTCCTCCTGTCTCTGCCTCTGCCTCTCCTCCTGTCTCCTCCTGTCTCCGCCTCTCCTCCTGTCTCCTCCTGTCTCCGCCTCTCCTCCTGTCTCCTCCCGTCTCCGCCTCTCCTCCTGTCTCCTCCTGTCTCTGCGTCTCCTCCTGTCTCTGCCTCTCCTCTCCTCCTGTCTCCGCCTCTCCTCCTGTCTCCGCCTCTCCTCCTGTCTCCGCCTCTCCTCCTGTCTCCTCCTGTCTCCGCCTCTCCTCCTGTCTCCTCCTGTCTCTGCCTCTCCTCCTGTCTCTGCCTCTCCTCCTGTCTCCGCATGTCTCCGCCTCTCCTCCTGTCTCCGCCTCTCTCTGCCCCTCCTCCTGTCTCCACCTCTCTCTGCAACCTCCTCCTGTCTCCACCTCTCTCTGCCTCTCTTCCCGTCTCCACCTCTCTCTGCCTCTCTTCCCGTCTCCACCTCTCTCTGCCTCTCTTCCCGTCTCCACCTCTCTCTGCCTCTCCTCCCGTCTCCACCTCTCTCTGCCTCTCCTCCCGTCTCCTCCTGTCTCCGCCTCTCCTCCCGTCTCCTCCTGTCTCCGCCTCTCCTCCTGTCTCCTCCCGTCTCCTCCTGTCTCCGCCTCTCCTCCTGTCTCCGCCTCTCCTCCTGTCTCCGCCTCTCCTCCTGTCTCCGCCTCTCCTCCTGTCTCCGCCTCTCCTCCTGTCTCCGCCTCTCCTCCTGTCTCCGCCTCTCCTCCTGTCTCCGCATGTCTCCTCTTGTCTCCGCCTCTCCTCCTGTCTCCACCTCTCTCTGCCCCTCCTCCTGTCTCCACCTCTCTCTGCCTCTCCTCCTGTCTCCACCTCTCTCTGCCTCTCCTCCTGTCTCCACCTCTCTCTGCCTCTCTTCCTGTCTCCACCTCTCTCTGCCTCTCTTCCTGTCTCCACCTCTCTCTGCCTCTCCTCCCGTCTCCACCTCTCTCTGCCTCTCCTCCCGTCTCCACCTCTCTCTGCCTCTCCTCCCGTCTCCACCTCTCTCTGCCTCTCCTCCCGTCTCCACCTCTCTCTGCCTCTCCTCCCGTCTCCACCTCTCTCCGCCTCTCCTCCCGTCTCCACCTCTCTCCGCCTCTCCTCCCGTCTCCTCCTGTCTCCGCCTCTCCTCCTGTCTCCGCCTCTCCTCCTGTCTCCGCCTCTCCTCCTGTCTCCGCCTCTCCTCCTGTCTCCGCCTCTCCTCCTGTCTCCGCCTCTCCTCCTGTCTCCGCCTCTCCTCCTGTCTCCGCCTCTCCTCCTGTCTCCGCCTCTCCTCCTGTCTCTTCTTCTCTCTGCCTCTCCGCTTCTCTCCGCCTCTCTATGCCTCTCCTCCCGTCTCCGCCTCTCCTCCGTCTCCGCCTCTCTATGCCGCTCCTCCCGTCTCCGCCTCTCTATGCCTCTTCTCCTGTCTCCGCCTATCTATGCCTCTCCTCCTGTCTCCTCTTCTTTCCGCCTCTCCTCCCATCTCCGCTTCTCTCTGGATCACCTCCTGTCTCTGCCTCTCCTCCCATCTCCGCCTCTCCTCCCGTCTCCGCTTCTCTCTGCCTCTCCTCCCGTCTCCGCCTCTCTATGCCTCTCCTCCCGTCTCCGCCTCTCTCTGCCTCTCCTCCTCTCTCTGCCTCTCCTCCCGTCTCTTCTCCTCTTGTCTCTGCCTCTCCTCCCTGCCTCACCCCCCGTCTCTGCCTCACCCCCCGTCTCTGCCTCACCCCCCGTCTCTGCCTCACCCCCCCGTCTCTGCCTCACCCCCCCGTCTCTGCCTCACCCCCCCCGTCTCTGCCTCACCCCCCCCGTCTCTGCCTCACCCCCCCCGTCTCTGCCTCACCCCCCCGTCTCTGCCTCACCCCCCCGTCTCTGCCTCTCCTCCCGTCTCTGCCTCTCCTCCCGTCTCTGCCTCTCCTCCCGTCTCTGCCTCTCCTCCCGTCTCTGCCTCTCCTCCCGTCTCTGCCTCACCCCCCGTCTCTGCCTCTCCTCCCGTCTCTGCCTCTCCTCCCGTCTCTGCCTCTCCTCCCGTCTCTGCCTCACCCCCCGTCTCTGCCTCATCCCCCGTCTCTTTCTCTTTCCGCCTCACCTCACCTCCCGTCTCTTTCTCTTTCCACCTCATGTCTCTTCCCGCCTCTCCTCCTCTCTCCACCTGTCTCTGCCTCTCCTCCTGTCTCCGCCTCTCTCTCCTCCAGTCTCCTGTTCTCCTCCTCCTCTCTCCTCCTCTCATCCTCTCCTTCTGTACCTCCAGGTAGTCTCACATCTCATCTACTGTATCCGTTTATGGTCTCAACTGGGAGGGAATCCACCTGCTTCCCTCCACAAACATACAGGAAGTGCACTTACCGTGGGAGCCTGTTTTGTCGATAAAGTTGCTGAGGTTGAACAGAGCGGTCCTGGAGGCCAGGTACTGGATGAACCTCTGAGGAAGCAGAATGACAATAAGGCACTGACACTCTGAAACACCTTACAATGAAATAGGCTGATTAAACAAAACCAGAATCCAAGAAAAATAAATCAGGACAATTGAGGCAATTAAGGCTTATGTTAGTCCAAAATTGAGACTTTATAATTTACAGTGTGTGAAAGCATGTCTTTTGCAATACAGCAACTTAATATGTAAATATAGCTCCAGACAAACACAATGGTGATTGATAACCATGTTTCAGAACGAGCTCTAGTCTGCAGCAAGACTAATAGCACTGTTTCCAGCACCATGGACAGCCACACTCACAGCTCCCCTGGGATGAATCAAGACAGCCGTGTAGCTGTCCATGGTGCTCAAACAGTCCTAATTGGTTTTTATTGTGGTTGTGCACTAAAATGCTGCCCTCTGACCTCGTTTCCATGGACACACATGTGGTGTGTGGTGACTAGGGCCTTGAAGACAACAATCCAGCTGGCGTTGGTGGCCCTCTCAAACAGAGTGTCGGCCATCTGAGGGATGTTCACATTGGTCGCATTGGTGGCCGATATCAGATCTGAAATACATACAGATAGGTTTGTTAGTACTGTGGGGAGAGGCTGTTCGTTCAGCTCAGTGAAACTGTTCTCTTATTGATTGTCGATCCGTGAAACGGTCAGACATTTTGAGACAGTAGAATATAGCAGGATTTGTTAGGATATATCAAGGTACACTGCTCAAAAAAATAAAGGGAACACTTAAACAACACAATGTAACTCCAAGTCAATCACACTTCTGTGAAATCAAACTGTCCACTTAGGAAGCAACACTGATTGACAATAAATTTCACATGCTGTTGTGCAAATGGAGTAGACAAAAGGTGGAAATTATAGGCAGTTAGCAAGACACCCCCCAAAACAGGAGTGATTCTGCAGGTGGTGACCACAGACCACTTCTCAGTTCCTATGCTTCCTGGCTGATGTTTTGGTCACTTTTGAATGCTGGAGGTGCTCTCATTCTAGTGGTAGCATGAGACGGAGTCTACAACCCACACAAGTGGCTCAGGTAGTGCAGTTCATCCAGGATGGCACATCAATGTGAACTGTGGCAAAAAGGTTTGCTGTGTCTGTCAGCGTAGTGTCCAGAGCATGCAGACGCTACCAGGAGACAGGCCAGTACATCAGGAGACGTGGAGGACGCCGTAGGAGGGCAACAGCCCAGCAGCAGGACCGCTACCTCCGCCTTTGTGCAAGGAGGTGCACTGCCAGCGCCCTGCAAAATGACCTCCAGCAGGCCACAAATGTGCATGTGTCAGCATATGGTCTCACAAGGGGTCTGTGGATCTCATCTCGGTACCTAATGGCAGTCAGGCTATCTCTGGCGAGCACATGGAGGAATGTGCGGCCCCACAAAGAAATGCCACCCCACACCATGACTGACCCATCGCCAAACCGGTCATGCTGGAGGATGTTGCAGGCAGCAGAACGTTCTCCACGGCGTCTCCAGACTCTGTCACGTCTGTCACGTGTGCTCATGTGCTCAGTGTGAACCTGCTTTCATCTGTGAAGAGCACAGGGCGCCAGTGGCGAATTTGCCAATCTTGGTGTTCTCTGGCAAATGCCAAACGTCCTGCACGGTGTTGGGCTGTAAGCACAACCCCCACCTGTGGACGTCGGGCCCTCATACCACCCTCATGGAGTCTGTTTCTGACCGTTTGAGCAGACACATGCACATTTGTGGCCTGCTGGAGGTCATTTTGCAGGGCGCTGGCAGTGCACCTCCTTGCACAAAGGCGGAGGTAGCGGTCCTGCTGCTGGGCTGTTGCCCTCCTACGGCGTCCTCCACGTCTCCTGATGTACTGGCCTGTCTCCTGGTAGCGTCTGCATGCTCTGGACACTACGCTGACAGACACAGCAAACCTTTTTGCCACAGTTCGCATTGATGTGCCATCCTGGATGAACTGCACTACCTGAGCCACTTGTGTGGGTTGTAGACTCCGTCTCATGCTACCACTAGAGTGAGAGCACCGCCAGCATTCAAAAGTGACCAAAACATCAGCCAGGAAGCATAGGAACTGAGAAGTGGTCTGTGGTCACCACCTGCAGAATCACTCCTGTTTTGGGGGGTGTCTTGCTAATTGCCTATAATTTCCTCCTTTTGTCTATTCCATTTGCACAACAGCATGTGAAATTTATTGTCAATCAGTGTTGCTTCCTAAGTGGACAGTTTGATTTCACAGAAGTGTGATTGACTTGGAGTTACATTGTGTTGTTTAAGTGTTCCCTTTATTTTTTTGAGCAGTGTATTTAAAGAGGGTGAAAATCATGATGAGTAAGTACAATTTCAAAGTGTTAAGACATGCTGACTGCCAAGAAAATATGTAATGTGCTGCCGTAGCTGATAGTGAAGCCTCACCCCAGGTCAAATGAGACTCAGTCTCCCTTGCTCCATTCATGTGCTCTGTGATTTTTGGAGTAGGAGTGCTGGGCTGTGTGTGTGTGTGTGTGTGTGTGTGTGTGTGTGTGTGTGTGTGTGTGTGTGTGTGTGTGTGTGTGTGTGTGTGTGTGTGTGTGTGTGTGTGTGTGTGATTCTGCTTCTGAATGTGTGAAAGCCATAAAACAGCCTCTGGGGGTTGTTCACTTCACTGTGCACCTAGTGGAGCTAGGCATTGCCGAGTCAGACATCCATTTGGGAGTCAGGACACACATACCAAGCCTCAAAGAGCCACCAACACTGCTGGAAAGGATCCAACTGTAACGGCAGATTTCCTCCTCTTCGTCTGAAGAGGAGGTGTAGCAGGGATCGGACCAAGACGCAGCGTAGTAAGTGTCCATGCTTTTAATATAATAAACTGAACAAGACACAATACAAAACAACAAAAGTAACTCTAACCAAAACAGTCCCGTGTGGCACAAACACTGACACAGGAAACAATCACCCACAAACCAATAGTGAAAACAGGCTACCTAAATATGGTTCCCAATCAGAGACAATGAAAAAGACCTGCCTCTGATTGAGAACCATATCAGGCCAAATGACAAACCTAAACATAGAAACACAGAACATAGAATATACCCACCCAGCTCACGTCCTGACCAACTAAATAAAGACTAAACAAAGGAAATAAGGTCAGGAACGTGACACCAACACACAGATAGAAGTAGTGCACACACATACACAGACAAAGAGACAGACAAAGAGGCATACAGACTGCCATTTAGACAGACTGACCAACAGGTCTGACTCAGAGAGCAATCACCTCAACTCAGCTCTTTGGGATACAGTACATGACAGATTATCTGCTCGGAAGAGAGAGGGGGATATGAGATATCATCTGGCCTTTATTGGTATATTTTATCACACTAATGTTAACCAACCATCCCTCCTAGGATCGGGAAGGTTGCTATAAATCATAGCCAAACCATGTTTCTGTACTTCCAAAAGGCGGAAGCTTGTCCTGCCAAGGGATGGAAGGCTGCAATATTATCAATGGTTGACCAACACTGACCAGACTAAAACGAGAGAGGAGATGCATGATGAAGGCTTGTTGGTCATTTCAGGGCAGGGCAGGGGCTTTGTCCACAGATGAATATAAATCAGTGAGGAGTCTGGTGTGGTGACCCCTCTCCCAACAGCCACACACACACACACACACACACACACACACACACACACACACACACACACACACACACACACACACACACACACGAGAACAAACACACACGTCTCCAGTTAGAAGCTTTTGTGTCCAGTTTTTGGTGAATGTTGACTGGCTTACTGACTGTACATTCTTATAAAAAACAGGTGCTATCTAGAGCCTGAAAGGGTTTCTCGGCAGTCCCCACCGGAGGAACCTTTGAAGAACACTTTTTGGTTTCAGGTAGAACCCCTCTGGGTTCCATGAAGACCCCTTTCCACAGAGGGACAGCCAAAGAACCCTTTTATGTTCTCTCTCTCCTAAATGTATCTGCCTCTTCCAGTAAAACAGTTGGTGATGACAGCCCTAATATTCCTGTCTGTCCCTGCTTTGCTCGGCTCTGTTTCCTACAGCTCAACCATATGTTCCATCTCAACAGGCAACCCTGTGGTGTGGATTTTATGTGTGGAATATTTGTGGCCCGCTATTTTGTTTCCCACACAAACGTATGTGTGTTCATACACACACACACACACACACACACACACACACACACACACACACACACACACACACACACACACACACACACACACACACACACACACACACACACACACACACACACACACACACACACACACACACACACACAGCCGTGTGTGTGTGTAAGTCTAATGATGATTGACTGATCTAAATAAAGACTCAGTAATCCACAGCAGACAGGAGAGCTGTAAAAATGAACTGGTAGGGGAGTCTATAACAAGGCACACAGGACTGTGTGTGTGCATGTGCGTGTGTGTGCGTGCGTGCATATGTTTGCGGACTGCCTGGGTGTGTGTATTGTTGTACTCACACACCAGACTGCTCCGAGGTTAGAGTGACAGGAATAGGCCAGATTAAAATCAGCTAGAAGCCAGCGTATAGGCGCCAACCCATTACCCTAACAACACTCCTATGAGACCACACACACACACACTTGTTAAGCTTGTCCAGAGGTATCAGCTCAATGATTCACTTACCAAATGACTGAAAACGCCTACACACGCACACACACACGCTGTGTCCATGCATAAAAACATGCATGCGGGTATAGGCTACACTGACCACTAAACCAGTGATTCCTGTCGCATCACTGATCTTCAATGTATTTTTATCATATTGCTCAGAGGGAACAGGTTTGTCAAATTTAACGAACTGTGTTTCACCACAAGAGGAAACAAGAAGAGTCCTATCAAAATGAAATACATTTCAGACATCTCGCTCCTTCAGAGTAAGAACCAATAAAAAAAGAACATTGAAACCCATTTCTCACTCTGAAACACCAAAACAAGACAGAAAATAGCATTGTAAGGATATGCTACTGCCCAAAATGACTATCTGTTGAAGCACTCTGGAATCGTTTGCCCTCCACTGTGCCTTCCCAGAACCCCCCTTTGTGTCAGCTCGAGTCTTTGACCCGCTCTACAATCTGTTTCCAAGGCAACCGGACTGCGTCTCAAGGGTCAGCAATCATGACACAATGATGAAGGACAACAACAACTATCTTCTCCGTTACAATGGCTTCACACAAAGACTAGAGGGGTAATGCTTGATGTATCATCACATTGGCACATCAATGTCTGTGGCAAAGTGTATAGGGTCATTGAGACATACAATATTTCATTTCCATGTCTAGGCCTCGGGCATTATCTGTGGAATCTATGCGTTATGCCATCAAACTTAAGGCCAAGAGATATGTAATATACAGTACCAGTCAAAAGTTGACACACTTACTCATTCCAGGGTTTTTCTTTATTTGTACTATTTTCTACATTGTAGAATAATAGTGAAGATATCAAAAATATGAAATAACACATATGGAATCATGTAGTAACCAAAATAGTTAAACAAAACCAAATATATTTTAGATTCTTCAAAGTAGACACCCTTTTCCTTGATGACAGCTTTGCACACTCTTGGCATTCTCTCAACCAGCTTCATGAGGTAGTCATATGGAATGCATTTCAATTAACAGGTGTGCCTTGTTAAAAGTTAATTTGTGGAATTTCTTTCCTTCCTAATGAGTTTGAGCCAATCAGTTGTGTTGTGACAAGGTAGGGGTGGTATACAGAAGAAAGCCCTATTTGGTAAAATACATACCTTCTTTATTTGTGCTATATGTATTGTTTTTGCTCCAGTTAGAAAACTATTATTATTGAATATCAGTATAAATATGGAATGATTAATTATAGAGCATGGTTGATGAACTCGTGGTTTTTGGTTTTCTATTAGAATTCTCATGGGTATTTAAAAGCATTATGTGTTCCCCTTCCCTTTACCTATTTAGGTTTTTTGGCAGAATGGGTCTACTAAGCCTCCCGTATGGCGGCACCTTACACTTATTTGACCGCTACGCCACTAAGCTGCTACTAGTCTATACCTTTTGTGTACAGTTTAAATCTGACCGCTGTGCCTTTGATTACCTCTGGAATATAGCCTATGAAATGACCTGTTGTTTGGATAATGTAGAACTTTGAATTCTCTGTTCTGTGGTTGCTTTTAAAGCGCGTCTTACTACGGCGTCACATACCTGTGGCCTCAAGGCAAGTTTGGAATTGGATTATCCCTGAGGAGATGACAAATAATATGCCCTACTGGAGTTTCCAATAATATATTTAGGTTAGACGGAGCCCTTGCCTAAAAATGTTGGCCTAATTAAATGTTTTGGTGTTTGAAGAGAATGTTGCCTTGAGGGCATTAACTATGTGGCAAGAAAATACTATAAGGGAGACATTGTGCCCTTTAGTTTTGAAGGGCCATGAAATTGATATACACTGTACATGCACTAGGATTAAGTGCAAGGCAAGAGACATAGCTACAGGTACTCAACTATCAATGTCACAACACAGACAAGAAACAGACAATATCCTTCCACCTGGATAAAGACAGGATCCATTTGCATTGTGCTTGTTTAATCACGCTTATCGTATTTGGTTAACATGTGTAAAAAATAAACTACTATAGTAAACATACACTGAGTATACCAAATATTAGGAACACCTTCCTAATATTGAGTTGCACCCCCTCCCCCATTTTGCCCTCAAAAGGGACGCAATTCGCCAGGGCATGGACTCTACAAGGTGTCGAAAGCATTCCATAGGGACGCTGGCCAATTTTGACTCCAATGCTTCCCACAGTTGTGTCAAGTTGGCTGGATGTCCTTTGGGTGGTGGACCATTCTTGATACACACAGGACACTGTTGAGTGGGCAAAACCCAGCAGCGTTGCAGTTCTTGACACAAACCGGTATGCCTGGCATCTACTACCGTACCCTGTTCAAAGGCACTTAAATATTTTGTCTTGCCCATTCACCCTCTGAATGGCACACATACACCATCCATGTCTCAATTGTCCCCAGGCTTAAATATCCTTCTTTAACCTGTCTCCTCCCTTAACAAGTGACATCAATAAGGGATCATAGCATTCACCTGGTCAGTCTGTGCCATGGAAAGAGCAGGACATATGTGTATTTTGTTGGGTAAGAATCTCCCTTCTCTGGACAGCCATACTCTGAGTTCTCTGCCTCTCTCGGTGCAATGCTATGCTAATCCCCAGCAGTCTCCTGCCTACTTTAGCATTAGCATGGTCACCTTTGGCTGTGTAAATAATAGAGGCCAGTCATTGGCTGATTAATGCATTATTCAGTGGGGAGCGTATCACACGATATAAGTTCTGAGTCTTGCTAGACCTAGCCTGAGACTGGGCCGGCCACCTGACCACACACACAGGCAGAACACATCCACGACTGCTTTAGTCCGACTCGGGCTGCTAGGCCCTATGCCAGCGATTCATATTGTCTTGTCATGAGGCGGACCCTGAGTCTTTATGGAAGCAGCGCTGATTCAGGGAAAAATGGATACTGGTGAATAAGCAGAATTGGACGTTAAGGTCTATCTATCTACAGTAGGCCTGCATCTATCTGTTTTCTAGTTGTTGCCCATTTCATTCACACTTGATATAGTGTATATATAGGCTACACCTGTGAAACCAAGTGAGGAAGCTCTTTAGCTTATCAATAACAAAGACAACTACAGTAGCAGACACTGCAGCCGTTGAAGACTTGAAGACTTGCACTCCTGCCATATGTATCACTTAAGGGAAGCTTGGGAGGTGTAGTGTGCAAGGACAAGTGAACAAGGGAAAATGTAATGTATTGTGACTAGGCCTCTGTGTGAGTCAGTCTGTTTTGAGTTATGACCACCTTTCTCTCCAATCACTGTGAGCTACACATGTAGGATGACTAGGGGTCACCATTGGGGTCATCTCCATGGTAACATCAATACATGGTAGGCCTCTGGTCATGCAGGGCAGGAGCATAGAAATGTAATGCATTGGTTGATGATTCAACAAGCTCTCACAGTCTCACATCAGAATTAGACAACATTTCTAAGTTGTTCCAAACGTCAAATTACTAAGGGTTATAGGTTAAGTTTAGGCATTAAATCTGAACTTTTAAGGTTAGATTTAAGTTTAGGTGTTGACTACGAAATCTTAAGGTTATGTATTAACTCTGAATGGTTAAGGTAAGGGTTGAGATTTGGGATAGTCTTAAAACAAAAATCTCAAAAACAACGTTCTATCTATCGCTGGATTCGACCGTGCAACGTTTGGCACCAGAGGCATATGTTTACAATGGATATCAACCATTTTTTCCCATAGATATCTAATCAATTCATGATACAGTGTTCTTCACTTGATAGTGTGTGTGTGTGTGTGTGTGTGTGTGTGTGTGTGTGTGTGTGTGTGTGTGTGTGTGTGTGTGTGTGTGTGTGTGTGTGTGTGTGTGTGTGTGTGTGTGTGTGAGAGAGAGAAAGGGTGGGGATGAGAATGCACTTACATTCCAGGTGCTTTTTCTTGGGCGCCATCACCTCGTGAGTGGTGGCTTTGCAGACGGCGCGAGATACCTCTGATCCCGTCAACTGGTACTGCGCAGCGGCAATACGATCCGTGAGCGTCTGCCCCGACATTTTCTCCTCGTGTAGTCGACCACCTTAAGAATTGATTTAACCAAAGAGAGAAATAAAAGGCGGTCTTGCTACAGGAATACGGGTATCAACGATGCCAGTGCTGTGCGGTCCTCTCCAAATACCCGACGTATAGGCCTGTGACCTTCTGGATGGGCGAACAATTTTCAATATTAGCTCAAATAAATAAATCAAGATTCCATTTGACATTAAATAATTGGGTCACGTTGATGTGTGCTCTGACCTGGGTAGACTTAAACAAGATTGCCTTCTTCCTTCTGTGTCCCGCTATACCGTTCAATTCAGCACCTTGGATAAAGTCACTCTTACGTAACACTACGCTGGAAATACAATGTATTTCCTCAGCGAACAGCAATAAAGCAATAATAAAGAAGCAATCAGGAGATTGAAAACGTTGTGACCGCGCAGCGTTTCTTATCCTTACAATGAATGGGTTTGGCCAAATGTCCAACCTTCATCAAACATACATAGAATATTCCGTTATCCGTTTTGCAGGAGCGTCGGATACACGGTCAGTGTTTCCTTCTCCACGACGCACGCAAAAAAGGCAAACCGAAGGAGTAAAATGCACTGGGGGGCTTTCAAAATAACGATTTTGTAGTGACGCACAGTCGGGTCGTTGATTAAAATCTTCGCTCCGGACGTTTTCTTCTGATCAAGAATGTCTGATAGGCTCGTTGCCCTTCTCTCTCTGTCGACAGCAGATGTGCCTCTAACCCCTGTGGCAAGAGCCAACACTGACCGGCGCACCGATCCAAGGAGGCTGAATAGGCTATACTGTATGGAGATGTTGGAAATAATTGTGTCTTCCACTCACTCGAATGTATGTTTATTTGGACTATATATCCTCTCCCCCCGTGCAGCGTTAGGACAGGGTCAGGTGACACTTCATTAACAAACCCGACACACGTCCATCCCACGCTCACCGTGGCGCGTTCTTAAAGGGGAATATTCCTAGGCCTACTGTATAGCCTAGCAATCATATCATTAATATGTCAAATGGTTTACGAGTGAGCACTACTGCAATGGTGCAAAATGTTAAAGAGACAGATTTGAACCCATTGCGCACAGGAAGTATATTTTCCAAATGGCACGTGCCCTCATGATGCTACTCGCTCTCCCATCACTACTGTCATCCTTCCCTGTGGTTGTTCACCCTGGTCATTGACACTTTGCCACACACGTATAGGCTTTATTATGCCCTATAATTAGCATAAATGTATTGCCTAGAGCAAAGTTATTATAGTTTTGTGTTTTTATATTACTTTTTATTTCTATTCGTTTTGTATTATTATTTGGAAGTAAGTTTATTTTCAGTTGGTTTTCAGACCTGATTTGCTAGTTTTGATTTAGTTTAGTTATATACAAATATTTATATGATCAAATCAGATTGTATTTGTCAAATGCACCGAATACAACAGGTGTAGAACTTACAGTGAAATGCTTACTTAGAAGCCCTTAACCAACAATGCACTTTTAAGAAAATACCTAAAACAAGTAAGAGATAAGAATAACAAATCATTAAAGAGCAGCAGTAAATAACAATAGGGGGGTACCAGATGCAGAGTCAATGTGTCGAGGTAAATGAGGTAATATGTACATGTAGGTAGAGTTATTAAAGTGACATAGATAATAGCAGAGAGTAGAAGCAGCGTAGAAGTGGGGAGGGGGGCAATGCAAATAGTCTGGGTAGCCATTTGAATAGATGTTCAGGAGTCTTATGGCTTGGGGGTAGAAGCTGTTTAGAAGCGTCTTGGATCTAGGCTTGGCGCTCCGGTACCGCTTGCCGTGTGGTAGCAGAGAGAACAGTCTGAGACTAGGGTGGCCGGAGTCTTTGACAATTTTTAGGGCCTTCCTCTGACACCGCCTGGAATAGAGATCCTGGATGGCAGAAGGCTTGGCCCCAGTGATGTGCTGGGACGTACGCACTACCATCTGTAGTGCCTTGCAGTCGGAGGCGGAGCAATTGCCATATCAGGCAGTGATGCAACCCGTCAGGATGCTCTCGATGGTGCAGCTGTAAAACCTTATGAGGATTTGTGGACCCATGCAAAATCTTTTCAGTCTCCTGAGGAGGAATAGGTTTTGTGGTGCCCTCTTCACGACTGTCTTGGTGTGCTTGGACCATGTTAGTTTGTTGGTGATGTGGACACCAAGGAACTTGAAGCTCTCAACCTGCTCCACTACAGCCCCGTCGATGAGAATGGGGGCGTGCTCGGTCCTCTTTTTCCTGTAGTCCACAATCATCTCCTATGTCTTGATCAAGTTGAGGGATAGGTTGTTGTCCTTGCACAACACTGTCAGATCTCTGACCTCCTCCCTATAGGCTGTCTCATTGTTGCCGGTGATCAGGCCTACCACTGTTGTCTCATCGGCAAACTTAATGATGATGTTGGAGTCGTGCCTGGCCATGCAGTCATGAGTGAATAGGGAGTACAGGAGGGGACTGAGTATGCACCCCTGAGGTATTATTATAGTATTTCGTTTTAGTTTCAGTTTTAGTGTTGAGGACAGAAAGCATGCGTGGGAGTCTAGGAGCCATTTGTGTTTAATAGTTTTGTTTAAGTTTTTTGGGATGTAATTTCTTGCAACTGGGGGGCACTGGGGATGTAATACATACAGTGCATTCGGAAAGTATTCAGACCCCTTTACTTTTTACACATTTTGTTAAATTACAGCCTTTTTTTTTTTGCCCTCAATCTACATACAATACCCTATAATGACAAAGTGAAGACCTGTTTTCAGATTTTTTCCCAAATGATTGAACAAAAATAACAGAAATACCTTATTTAGTATTCAGACCCTTTGCTATGAGACTCCAAATTGAGCTCAGGTGCATCTTGTTTCCATTGATCATCCTTGAGATGTTTCTAAATCTTGATTGGATGCCATCAGTCATTCAATTGATTGGACATTATTTGGAAAGGCACACACCTGTCTATACAGTGCCTTCGGAAAGTATTCAGAGCCCTTGACTTTTTGCAGATTTTGTTGCGTTACAGCCTTATTCTAAATTAGATTTTTTTTAAATCAAAAATCTTCAGCAATATACACACAATACCCCATAATGACAAAGTCGAAAACAGGTTTTTAGAAATGTTTGCAGATGTATTAAATATAAAAAACATAAATACCTTATTTACATAAGTTTTCAGACCCTTTGCTATTAGACTCGAAATTGAGATCAGGTGCATCCTGTTTCAGTTGATCATCCTTGAGAAGTTTCTTCAACCTGATTGGAGTCCACCTGTGGTAAATTCAGTGATAGGACATGATTTGGAAAGGCACACACCTGTCTATACAGTGCCTTGCAAAAGTATTCATCCCTCTTGGCGTTTTTCCTATTTTGTTGCATTACAACCTGTAATTTAAATAGATTTTTATTTGGATTTCATGTAATGGACATACACAAAATAGTCCAAATTGGTGAAGTGAAATAAAAAAATGTAAGTGGGAAAGTGGTGCATGCCTATGTATTCACCCCTTTGCTATGAAGCCCCTAAATAAGATCTGGTGCAACCAATTACCTTCAGAATTCATATAATTAGTTAAATAAAGTCCACCTGTGTGCAATCTAAGTGTCACATGATCTCAGTATATATACACCTGTTCTGAAAGGCCCCAGAGTCTGCAACACCACTAAACGTGGTATGATCATAACAACATACAGTAACTCAAGTTCTTTTGTTCACCTGACCTAGAATTCCTTACAATCAAATGCCGTCCGCATTATCTACCAAGAGAATTCTCTTCGATTATAATCAAAGTCGTGTAGCAGACACATCGACGGTCCTGAAAGAACTTCATTTGACTCTATGTAAACTGGAAACCACATATCCTGAGGCTGCATTTATTGTAGCTGGGGATTTTAATAAGGCTAATCTGAAAACAAGTCTCCCTAAATTTTATCAGCATATCGAATGCGCGACCCGGGCTGGTAAAACCCTGGATCATTGTTACTCTAACTTCCGCGATGCATACAAAGCCCTGCCCCGCCCTTCTTTCGGAAAATCTGACCATGACTCCATTTTGTTGCTCCCAGCCTAAAGACAGAAACTAAACCAGGAAGCGCCCGTGCTCAGGTCTGTTCAATGCTGGTCCGACCAATCGGATTCCACGCTTCAAGATTGCTTTGATCACGTCAACTGGGATATGTTCCGTATAGCGTCGGACAATAACATTGATGAATACGCTGATTCGGGGAGCGAGTTTATTAGCAAGTGCATCGGTGATGTTGTACCCACAGTGACTGTTAAAACCATTGCTTTTAATCAGGGAAAGGCGACCGGAAACATGACCGAATAACAAACAGTGTAGCTATTCTCTCCGCAAGGCAATCAAACAAGCTAAGCGTCAGTATAGAGACAAAGTAGAGTCGCAATTCAACGGCTCAGACACGAGAGGTATGTGGCATGGTCTACAGTCAATCACGGACTACAAAAAGAAAACCAGCCCGTCGCGGACCTCGATGTCTTGCTCCTAGACAAACTAAGCAACTTCTTTGCTCGCTTTGAGGACAATACAGTGCCACCGACACAGCCCACTACCAAAACCGGTAGGCTCTCCTTCACTGCAGCCAACGTGAGTAAAACATTTAAACGTGCTAACCCTGACAATGTCAGGACCCGGTGTGAGAAACAGTCACTAATAGTCGGCAGAACCCAGAAGATGAGGCAGACACAGCAGTACTAGAGACGGTGGTTTAACTTCTTATGGCTGCAGGGGGCGTATTGAGAAGCCAGATAATATGTGCCCATTTCAAACGGCGTCGTACTCAATTCTTGCTCGTACAATATGCATATTATTATTACAATTGGATAGAAAACACTCTCTAGTTTCTAAAAACGTTTGAATTATTTCTCTGAGCGAAACAGAAATCCTTCTGCAGCACTTTTCCTGACCAGGAAGGGAAATGTCAGAAATCTATGCTCTGTTCAACTGCATGCCTATACATGGGCGTGTTACGTAGGAGTCTACAAACACTTCCTCCGCCTTCCCCTGGTTGTCAAGACTACCTGATGGCAGTCTCGGTACCTGACTGCCATCAGGTACCGAGATGAGATCCTCAGACCCCTTGTGAGACCATATGCTGACACATGCACATTTGTGGCCTGCTGGAGGTCATTTTGCAGGGCTCTGGCAGTGCACCTTCTTGCACAAAGGCGGAGGTAGCGGTCCTGCCGCTGGGTTGTTGCCCTCCTACGGCCTCCTCCACGTCTCCTGATGTACTGGCCTGTCTCCTGGTAGCGCCTCCATGCTCTGGACACTACTCTGACAGACACAGCAAACCTTTTTGCCACAGCTCGCATTGATGTGCCATCCTGGATGAACTGCACTACCTGAGCCACTTGTGTGGGTTGTAGACTCCGTCTCATGCTACCACTAGAGTGAAAGCACCGCCAGCATTCAAAGTGACCAAAACATCAGCCAGGAAGCATAGGAACTGAGAAGTGGTGTGTGGTCACCACCTGCAGAACCATTCCTTTTTTGGGGGTGTCTTACTAATTGCCTATAATTTCCACCTTTTGTCTATTCCATTTGCACAACAGCATGTGAAATGTATTGTCAATCAGTGTTGCTTCCTAAGTGGACAGTTTGATTTCACAGAAGTGTGATTGACTTGGAGTTACATTGTGTTGTTTAAGTGTTCCCTTTATTTTTTTGAGCAGTGTATATACTGTACTCTATACCATCTACTGCATCTTGCCTATGCCGTTCGGCCATCGCTCATCCATATATATTTTTATGTACATATTCTTATTCATTCCTTTACACTTGTGTGTATAAGGTAGTTGTTGTGAAATTGTTAGATTACTTTTTAGATATTACTGCATGGTCGGAACTAGAAGCACAAGCATTTCGCTACACTCGCATTAACATCTGCTAACCATGTGTATGTGACAAATAAGATTTGATTTGATTTAAGCAAGGGGCACCACCAAGCAAGTGGCACCATGAAGACCAAGGAGCTCTCCAAACAGGTCAGGGACAAAGTTGTGAAGAAGTACAGATCAGGGTTGGGTTATAAATAAATATCAGAAACTTTGAACATCCCACAGAGCACCATTAAATCCATTATTAAAAAATGGAAAGAATTTGGCACCACAACAAACCTGCCAAGAGAAGGCTGCCCACCAAAACTCACGGACCAGGCAAGGAGGATATTAATCAGAGAGGCAACAATGAGACCAAAGATAACCCTGAAGGAGCTGCAAAGCTCCACAGTGGAGATTGGAGTATCTGTCCATAGGACCACTTTAAGCCGTACACTCCACAGACCTGGGCTTTACAGAAGAGTGTCAAGAAAAAATCCATTGCTTAAAGAAAAAATTAAGCAAACATGTTTGGTGTTCGCCAAAAGGCATGTGGGAGACTCCCCAACCATATGGAAGAAGGTACTCTGGTCAGATGAAACAAAAATTGAGCTTTTTGGCCATTAAGGAAAACGCTATGTCTGGCTCAAACCCAACACCTCTCATCACCCAGAGAACACCATCCCCACAGTGAAGCATGGTGGTGGCAGCATCATGCTGTGTGGATGTTTTTCATCGGCAGGGACTGGGAAACTGGTCACAATTGAAGGAATGATGGATGGTGCTAAATACAGGGAAATTCTTGAGGGAAACCTGTTTCAGTCTTCCAGAGACTTGAGACTGGGATGGAGGTTCACCTTCTAGTAGGACAATGACCCAAAGCATACTGCTAAAGCAACACTCGGGTGGTTTAAGGGGAAACATTTAAATGTCTTGGAATGGCCTAGTCAAAGCCCAGACCTCAATCCAATTGAGAGTCTGTGGTATGACTTAAAGATTGCTGCACCCCAGCGGAACCCATCCACCTTGAAGGAGCTGGAGCAGTTTTGCCTTGAAGAATGGGAAAAAATCCCAGTGGCTAGATGTGCCAAGCATATAGAGACATACCCCAAGAGACTTGCAGCTGTAATTGCTGCAAAAGGTGGCTCCAAAAAGTATTGTCTTTGGGTGGTGAATAGTTATGCACGCTAAAGTTATCTGTTTTTTTAGTCTTATTTCTTGTTTGTTTCACAATAAAAAAATATTTTGTATCTTCAAAGTGGTAGGCATGCTGTGTTAATCAAATGATACAAACCCCTCAAAAATCCATTTTAATTCCAGGTTGTAAGGCAACAAAATAGGAAAAATGTCAAGGGGGGTGAATACTTTCGCAAGCCACTTTATAAGGTCCCACAGTTGACAGTGCGTGTCAGAGCAAAAACCAAGCCATGAGGTCGAAGGAATTGTTTGTAGAGCTCTGAGAAAGTATAGAGGCAGATCTGGGGAAAGGTACCAAAAAATGTCTGCAGCATTGAAGGCTTCCAAGAACACAGTGGGTTCCATCATTCTTTTTTTTTTTTTTTTTTTTTCTTATCCCCTTTTCTCCCCAATTTTCGTGGTATCCAATCGCTAGTAATTACTATCTTGTCTCATCACTACAACTCCCGTACGGGCTCGGGAGAGACGAAGGTCGAAAGTCATGCGTCCTCCGAAGCACAACCCAACCAAGCCGCACTGCTTCTTTAACACAGCGCGCCTCCAACCCGGAAGCCAGCCGCACCAATGTGTCGGAGGAAACACCGTGCACCTGGCCCCCTTGGTTAGCACGCACTGCGCCCAGCCCGCCACAGGAGTCGCTGGAGCGCGATGAGACAAGGAAATCCCTACCGGCCAAACCCTCCCTTACCCGGACGACGCTGGCCCAATTGTGCGTCGCCCCACGGACCTCCCGGTCGCGGCCGGCTGCGACAGAGTCTGGGGGCGAACCCAGAGATTCTGGTGGCGCAGTTAGCACTGCGATGCAGTGCTCTAGACCACTGCGCCACCCGGGTGCACGGTTCCATCATTCTTAAATGGAAGACGTTTGGTAAGTGCTTCAACAAAGTCCTGAGTAAAGAGTCTGAATACTTACGTAATCGTGATTTTTCACTTTGTTACTTTTCATACATTTGCAAAAATAAAAATGTTTTTGTCATTATGGGGTATTGCTTGTAGATTCATGAGGGGGAAAAACTATTGAATCTATTTTAGAAAAAGGCTGTAACGTAACAGAATGTGGAAAAAGTCAAGGGGTCTGATACTTTCCGAATGCACAGTAAGGTCATGGGTCAGGTCATAGGTTAGGTTAGGTTTAAATTATAAAGTCAATCTCAATGTGACTTTATTTAAGAGGAATAGCTCCTAGACAAAAAATATGGTGGAAAATATGGTGGAACAGGGTGATAGCTAGTGATAGTGATATGCAAGCTAGGCCTATTTGAAATATTGCTATCTCCTGGTTGCATTTACCTACCAGATTGAATAAACACACATTCATCCTAGTGTTTGTTTTTATTTTTGTGCATTTTTGGAGTCAAAGATAATAGTTTCAGTATAGTTTTAGTTTTTTTTTTTTTTTTTTAGTTTGTTAATTATTTTATTTCAGTTTACTAAATTGTTTTTTCATGATTCAATTTAGTTTATTAATAACCTATAGACTCCTTATAAACAAAGTATCATTATCTGTCATTTTTAGTGCTATACGGGGCGAGATACACTATATATACAAGGCTATACGGGGCGAGATACACTATATATACAAAAGTATCTGGACACCCCTTCTAATAAGAGGATTTGGCTATTTTAGCAACACCCGTTGTTGACAGGTGTATAAAACTGTAAGTGCTGTTATTGTGAAGTGGAAACCTCTAGGAGCAACAACGGCTCAGCCACGAAGTGGTAGGCCACCAATAGGATGGTGTAACCTTAATTGGGGAGAACGGGCTCGTGGTAATGGTTGGAGCGGAATCATTGAATGGTATCAAAAGCATCAAACACATGGTTTCTATGTGTTTGATGTCATTCAATTTACTCCGTTCCTTCGAGTGCTGAAGAACGTAGCATGTAAAAATCATCTGTCCTCGGTTGCAACACTCACTACCAAGTTCCAAACTGCCTCTGGAAGCAAAGTCAGCACAATAACTGTTCATCAGGAGTTTCATGAAATGGGTTTCCATGGCCGAGCATCTGCACACAACCTTAAGATCACCATGAACAATGCCAAGTGTTGGCTGGAGTGATGTAAAGCTCGCCGCCATTGGACTCTGGAGCAGTGGAAACATTCTCTGGAGTGATGAATCACGCTTCACCATCTGGCAGTCCGATGGATGAGTCTGTGTTTGGCGGATGCCAGGAGAACTCTACCTATCCCAATGCATAGTGCCAACTGTAAAGTTTGATGGAGGAGGAATAATGGTCTGTGGCTGTTTTTCATGGTTCAGGCTCCTTAGTTCCAGTGAAGGGAAATATTAACTCTCCAGCATACAAAGACACTGTAGATGATTCTGTGCTTCCAACTTTGTGGCAACATTTTGGGGCAGGCCCTTTCCTGTTTCAGCATGATAATGCCCTCGTGTACAAAGCGAGGTCCATACAGAAATGGTTAGTTGAGATCCGTGTGGAAGAACTTGACTGGCCTGCGCAGAGCCCTGACCTCAACCCCATCGAACACCTTTGGGATGAATTGGAACGCCGACTGCGAGCCAGGCCTAAACGCCCAACATCAGTGCCCGATCTCACCAATGCTGTTGTGGCTGAATGGAAGCAAGTCCCCTCAGCAATGTTCCAACATCTAGTGGAAAGCCTTCCCAGAAGAGTGGAGGCTGTTATAGCAGCAAAGGGTGGACCATCTCCATATTATTGCCCATGATTTTGGAATGAGATGTTCAACGAGCAGGTGTCCACATACTTTTGGTCATGTAGTGTATAATAGGCAAGAACTGCATTTTATATAGGCCCATTTGTTCTGGGCACGTTATTATAGGCCTTATGATTAAATCGATATGTATATTGAATTGTCTTGAGTCGGTAAGAACTTTGGGTAAAGCTTTTAGCCCACTAATTGTCCTTGGGGAAATCGTCCTCTAAAACTGTGCCCACTGAATAAATGCATCAAAACATGTGTGGTGTAGCGGCGCATGACAGTTCAAGGGCGTGGTCAAGGGACGTACAAGGAACTGCAGCCGCGTCACCAGTAGAATCGGGAGGCTTTCAATTCACTCCTTCAACAACTGCAAGTAAGTGAAACTATTTATACGTTTAGTAAATATTTCGAAATTAATAGCGTATTCTATTTGTCTTGTAACAAGTAAATGGCCTTGCACGCATGTTGCGATATCAGTCTGTCAATAGAGAGGAAGGAGCTTAATCATGTTTCTGCATGAGTTGATTTAGCGAGTTAGATACCTAGCTATCAATGATCAGCAGCAGCAGCACAGATACACCTTTGAAATAAACTTTGCCCAGTAGAGTATGACCTGGTAGGGCCTAGGCTACTTTATAGTGGCTTTACAACGAATGAGTGAACATGGTTTCTCAGTGCCCTCATTAATTGGACAGATCAAATATTGAAATGGTGTTGATAAAGGTTTATGGCTATTATTGTAAGCTGTTCAAAATTAATATATTATCAAATTATTATTATTATTTGGGGTATTTAAACATGTTCAGCCCCCTGAATAATATAGGCTACATCTTATGAAGGAGATGAGCTGAAGAGAGGCACCCACTTCAAATTATTGAGACATCCCCTTTGTTTTTCTGTTTTGGTGTTTTTCAGGAATGGCCCAGTTTGAGGAAGTATCCCAGAAGTCTGCTGTCCACCCTAAACCTGTAGGGTTGGTCCTACAATATGGTACTGCTGGATTCCGCACCAACTCTAAGCAGTTAGACCATGTCATGTTCCGAATGGGTTTACTGGCCACACTCCGCTCCAAGAAGACTAAGGCCACCATAGAAGTCATGGTCACTGTGTCACACAACCCTGAGATGAGCCAAACCGAACACTTGCTTCCTTTAATACCCTTTGCTGTGTCTATATGGCTTCAGGGTCATTCCATGTCATTTCAAGCAAACCATGACATCTCAGATTGTTCTGAAATCATTTCTGTAGTTAGAAACAGATAATAGCATTCCTGCAACAATATTTTGTTGAAATATAATTTGATTTATGAGAAATTAAGCTAATTGATTGCACCCAAATTGGCCACTTTAATTTATAGGATTCATGTAATATTCAATAAATGTAGTACTTAACATCTGATTTGGATTTTTTTGATTTTTTTTTTTTTAAACAATGATTAAGACATGAAGAATCAAAAGAAATGGTCAAAAGCCACACATGGACCCCCCCCCCCCCCCACCACCCACCCCACCCACCCCACACACACACACACACGCCAATCCTCCCCAACAACCAGTATTCTGCATCTGTTCTCTGTCTGACAAGTACTATGGAGCTGCAGCTCGGAATATTATTTATTCATACTATGTAATATATTCTTAGTGAATTTGGGGAGTTTTTGTCCCCACCCTGTTCAGAGAAGTTAGTCATTGAAGCTGTTTGTGTCCTATCCTACATCCTTATATTACCAGGTTCTGACCACTTGATGGTGGTATTCCTGCTATTAGGTGATACAAAAAATATATAATAATCCCCCCTCAATGTTGAAGAGAGAGTTCACACAAATTACAAAATAACATATTGGTTTCCTTACCCTGTCAGCAGTTTATGGACAAGGTATGACAGCAACCCATGCTTGGTCCAATTCGGATGTTAGGTACTATATTTATTGAATATTATATGAATCTTATAAATTAAAATGGCCAATTTGGGTGCTTAATTGCTCAAATAAAATTATATTTCAACAAAATATTTCTAACAACAGAAACAATTTCAGAACAATCTGAGATGGTGGGTGTCAATCCTCTTACTTGTGCTTTTTGAGGTGGAACGACCCTTCAGGGTCTTTCTGTGACCGATAGTCCCTGGTTCTATTATGGTCTGCTCCGAGGGCCACAAATAAAGCTGCTGATATTATTAGAAAAAGGTTGTCTGGAATTGATTTGCTTTCATGGGAACTATTGCTTTTCTGACTTACACAATATCCCAATCTCCATCTTTATCTCTCCCCTCCTCCCTCTCTCCATCTACCTCACCCCTAATATCCACACTATACTACAACCACCCCTTCCTGTTCCTTTCTTACCCCTTCCTTCTCTCCTCCTCTCCCTTCCCATCCACTATATCCCTCCACCCTCCCTCTCCAGGAGGATAACGGGGTTAAGCTGGTGGACCCCATGGGGGAGATGGTGACCCCTGCGTGGGAGGGCTATGCCACCCAGCTGGCCAACGCAGAGCAGGAGGGGCTCCTCACCGCCCTGAAGGACGTAATCAAGAGAGAGGCCATCAGCATGGCCCAGGAGGCCAGCGTGTTTGTGGGTAAAGACACGAGGTACTGGGGTATTAACATTCTCTAGTCTAGAAACTAAACTATAATCTTGAATATCAAGGGTTAGCAGTATAACAGGGGTTCATTTTGCATCACCCGGTGTCCCGGGTGGGTGGAAATGTAACTTTAGGACCAATGGAATGATCTAAAATACTTAAACTCACCCCATCCGGGGCACCAGGTGATGCAATAAGAACTCAAACAAGGTTACCTCAGATATTTAATGTGATTGGTTGTGTTACATCAGGCCCAGTAGTGAGAGCCTATCACAGGCAGTACTGGATGGAGTCCACACCCTGGAAAGCCACAGTAAAGGTGCATTAACTCTTGGGTTTAACTACACCCTGGTATTTGATTGTTGGTTGTTGTTTGGAAATCACTTATTGGTGACTTCCTGTCTATCAGATTATGGCTTGGTGACCACACCCCAGCTGCACTACATGGTGTGCTGTCAGAACACCCAGGGTCGCTATGGCGACGCCACGGTCAAAGGTTATTACCAGAAACTCTCCCAGGCTTTCATCCAGCTCACTAAGAACGTAAGACTACATAAGCTCTGTCTGTAACACTTTTTAATTACTTTCATGAATAAGCATGGCTAAATGCTTTATAAATATTGAACATTCTATAAAAAAATTGTATTACAAAAATTGGTCAGCAGTTATAAGCAAGTTTATTCATTTACAAGATCTTATACTTGCTTGTTATAATTGCTTGCTTGTTATTATAAGGATAAACCAAGATGGCGTAGCAGTTCAGACGTCTTTGTCTTGTCGTGTCCCATGTATATATATTTTTTTCCTTCGTATAGATTTTTTATATTTTTAACCTCAGTTTCAACATACTCTCCTGCAACCCGCCTCACCCAATGTGGTATGGATCTGCTATTTTCTATACTTTAGAACCGGAACCCCCAACAGAAGCTAGCCAGCTAACTAGCTAGTAGCCAGTTAGCCACTGCTAGCGGTCATCAGCTAACCTTAGTCTGGTCAACTCCTGCCAGTCTGCACAGTGCGATTCAACCCAGAGCATATCGGACTGCTTTTTCTCTACATCTCCGGATTCCTACCGCAAGCTCGGAACCTTTTCACCTGGATCATCGCAGCTAGCTAGCTGCTATCCGAGTGGCTACCCCCTGGCTAACGTCTCTGTCCCGGAGCAAGCACCAGTGAGCCTGGAACTAGCCTCGTGCTAGGCCTATCTCCCAGCTAGCTGAAGAGGTCCATCAGCCACTCCTTGGGTGACAATACCTATTTTGCCAATTGGCCTGGACCCATTTTACTGCTGACACGGAGCCCCGCCGATCCATCACGACTGGTCTACCGACGTAATCCACCCGAGGGGTTTCAACAGGCTCCTCCGTCGCGACGTCCCCTGAAGGCCCATCCGCTAGCCTGCTATCCTCGGCCCGCTAGCTGTCTAGAGCATATCGGACTGTTAGCTGAAGAGGTCCATCAGCCAATTTCTTGAGATACAATACCTATTTTGCCAATTGGCCTGGACCCTTTTAATGCCGACACGGAGCCCTGACGATCCAACACGACTGGACTGCCAACGTAACGTCCGAGGGGGCTACAACAGACTCTTCCGTCGCGACGTCCCCCAAAGGCCCTTCTGCTAGCCCCGGCCCACTAGCTGTCTGAATCGCCGTGTCTCTAGCTCGCCTAGCTACCCACTGGTCCCTATGATCACTCAGCTACGCATGCCTCTCCCTAATATCAATATGCCTTGTCCATTGCTGTTTTGGTTAGTGATTGTCTTATTTCACTCTAGAGCCTCCGGACCTGCTCAATGTTCCTTAGCTAGCCCTTTTGTTTCACCTCCCACACATGCGGTGACCTCAACTGGTCTAAATGATGTCTCTAGAGACAAAACCTCTCTCATCGTCACTCAATGCCTAGGTTTATCTCCACTGTATTCACATCCTACCATACCCTTGTCTGTGCATTATGCCTTGAATCTATTCTTCCGCGCCCAGAAACCTGCTCCTTTTACTCTCTGTTCCGAACGCACTAGACGACCAGTTCTTATAGCCTTTAGCCGTACCCTTATCCTACTCCTTTGTTCCTCTGGTGATGTAAAGGTTAATCCAGGCCCTGCAGCGCCTAGCTCCACTCCCATTACCCAAGGGCTCTCATTTGTTGACTTCTGTAACTGTAAAAGCCTTGGTTTCATGTAGAGGTCGACCGATTAATCGGAATGGCCGATTAATTAGGGCCGATTTCAAATTTTCATAACAATCGGAAATAGTTATTTTTGGACACCGATTTGGCCAATTTTTATTATTTATGTAGTTATTTTTAATTTTTTTACACCTTTATTTAATCTTTATTTAACGAGGCAAGTCAGTTAAGAACACATTCTTATTTTCAATGACGGCCTAGGAACAGCCTCGTTCAGGGGCAGAACGACAGATTTTTACCTTGTCAGCTCGGGGGATTCAATCTTGCAACCTTACAGTTAACTAGTCCAACGCTCTAACCACCTGATTACATTGCACTCCACGAGGAGCCTGCCTGTTGCGCGAATGCAGTAAGCCAAGGTAGTTGCTAGCTAGCATTAAACTTATCTTATAAAAAACAATCAATCAATCAATCATAATCACTAGTTAACTACACATGGTTGATGATATTACTAGTTTATCTAGCGTGTCCTGCGTTGCATATAATCGATGCGGTGCATATCGTTGCAACAATGAGTACCTAACCATAAACATCAATGCCTTTCTTAAAGTCAATACACAGAAGTATATATTTTTAAACCTGCATATTTAGCTAAAAGAAATCCAAATTAGCAGGCAATATTAACCAGGTGAAATTGTGTCACTTCTCTTGTTTTCATTGCACGCAGAGTCAGTGTATATGCAACAGTTTGGGCCGCCTAATTTGCCAGAATTTTACGTAATTATGACATAACATTGAAGGTTGTGCAATGTAACAGGAATATTTAGACTTATGGATGCCACCCGTTAGATAAAATACGGAACGGTTCCGTATTTCACTGTAAGAATAAACGTCTTGTTTTCGAGATGATAGTTTCTGGATTCGACCATATTAATGACCTAAGGCTCGTATTTCTGTGTGTTATTATGTTATAATTAAGTCTATGATTTGATAGAGCAGTCTGACTGAGCGGTGGTAGGCACCAGCAGGCTCGTAAGCATTCATTCAAACAGCACTTTCGTGCGTTTTGCAAGCAGCTCTTCGTTGTGCTTCAAGCATTGCACTGTTTATGACTTCAAGCGTATCAACTCCCGAGATTAGGCTGGTGTAACCGATGTGAAATGGCTAGCTAGTTAGCGGGGTGCGCGCTAATAGCGTTTCAAACGTCACTCGCTCTGAGACTTGGAGTGGTTGTTCCCCTTGCTCTGCATGGGTAACGCTGCTTCGAGGGTGGCTGTTGTCGATGTGTTCCGGGTTCGAGCCCAAGTAGGAGCGAGGAGTGGGATGGAAGCTATACTGTTACACTGGCAATACTAAAGTGCCTATAAGAACATCCAATAGTCAAAGGTTAATGAAATACAAATGGTATAGAGAGAAATAGTTCTACAACCTAAAACTTCTTACCTGGGAATATTGAAGACTCATGTTAAAAGGAACCACCAGCTTTCATATGTTCTCAGCCGGCTCATAGCCTGTGACAAAAATGAGGGGACACGAACAACAGGTATAGGCCAATTTAAAAGTGTTCTTTATTATTAAACAAACTATTAACTTAAACTAAGAAACAGGAATGAGGTGTGGATGTATCATAATGTAAGGTGTATGTAAAGTGCATGGGTGCATGAATATGTGTGTGTGAACATGACTGAGTGAAAACTATGCAAAACTAAAAAGGAACAAACAAATCATGAGCATACCTGGAGGAGCAGAGAGAGAGAGAGAGAGAGGTGATTAGTAAGCAGTTTTATACCCTGAGCCCAGGTGGCTCCAATCACTAACGACCCTCCTCTGCCTGCAGGAGGAACCGCCCCCTGCACTGCAGAGGAGGAGCCGTGACACCCCCCTCCTTAAAATGAGGGTCCCACCCTCAACCCAACTTCCTCCAACATATTCCAAATAATTCAAATTTCCCCATAAACCAAATAAAATATAAAAAAAATACCAATCCCGGCTCCTAGCAGTAGCCCCGTGTCCCCCAGCTGACTGTCCGCCCCTCAAACTCAGCAGCCCTGGTACCTGGGGAGCAATTTAAGAGAAAAGAGGCGCAGACAGCCCGTAGGGGTCAGCAGAGAAAAGATACAAGCTAGGTTAAAGGAGCACGGGACAGAGCATCAGCAATGATATTATCCTTACCACTAATGTGTCTAATATCAAGGTTGAATGGTTGCAAGAACAAAGCCCAACGCATCAGGCGCTGGTTGGGGTTTTGCAGGGACCTCAGAAAAACAAGTTGGTTGTGGTCAGTGAACACAGTTAAAGGGGTCAAACCAGAACCAACATAGACCTCGAAGTGCTGTAAAGCCCAAATGAGACCTAAAGCCTCCTTTTCAATTACAGAATAGTTTTTCTGATACTTATTAAATTTTCGGGAGAAGAAACTGACTGGACACTCAACCTTGTCGTCATTCTCCTGGAGAAGCACAGCCCCAGCACCGATTTGACTGGCGTCTACCTGCAATTTGAAAGGTTTCCCAAAATTTGGTGCTGCCAACACAGGTGCCAAACACAAAAGAGTCTTAACTGCATCAAATGCCTCTTGACACTGGGTGGACCAGATAAATTCAGCCTTGGCCTTCAACAGATTGGTCAGTGGGGACACTACTACCGAAAAGTTTTTACAAAAAGCACGGTAGTACCCCGCCATTCCCAGGAAGCGCATCAGTTCTTTCTTTGTAGAGGGCTGTGGGAACTGCTTCACAGCCTGAACCTTGGCTTCTACGGGACAGACAAATCCCTGACCAACAACCTTGCCTAGGTATGTGACTGTAGCTTTGGCAAACTCACATTTTGCCAAATCAATACCTGTGTCCAACATAGACTGCATCTCTGTTTCCAGTTTTAGTCTCTTCTCCTCAGATACACGATAAAATCTGTGTTTGATAAGCTTAGCATCTCCGATGTCTATATCATGTTCAATTAAGTGGGTTTGCGATGGAGTGTCAGAAAACAAAACAGGGTAGTTTCTAATAAGAGCTACCAATTCATCACGTTTCTCAGAGTCTAAATGATCTACCAAAACCCCAAGGTTTTGCAAAGTCTGGGAGTTTTTCAACCGTCCTTGTAAGACCTCATCTGAAACTTTAACTTCCTCTTCTCCCCCCTCCACCAAATTAAAGCCACAAGATGCAGGGACTGGGGCAGCAGTCAACACTGACCTCACTGCTGGAGTGCCTTCAACTTTGCTTAGATCACGGGAGTGATAACATTTTAACAGGTTCACATGGCATAATTTAGAGGACTTCCTATGACTAGGGGTTTCAATAAGATAGTTCAAATCTGACACTTTACGCAACACAGTGAAAGGACCACAGTATTTTGCCTGAAAAGGTGAACTTACAAGAGGCAGAAGAGCAAGTACCCGATCACCGGGACTAAACTCACGCAGCTCAGCCTGTCCGTCATATTTCAGTTTCATTTTCCGTTGAGAACATTTTAGTTTTTCTTTCGCTAGTTCACCAGCCCTATACAACTTCAACCTAAAGCCATTTACATAGTCAATAAGGTTCCGAGGTGGTTCCTCAGGCAAACAACCATCCTGCAACACTGCTAAAGGCCCACGCACCTTATGGCCAAACACTAAGTCATTTGGGCTAAACCCTGTGCTTTCCTGCACTACTTCACGAGCAGCTAGTAACAGCCAAGGTAACCCCTCCTCCCAGTCGGCAGACAGTTCCGTACAATATGCACGAAGCAAGGATTTTAAAGTTTGATGAAAACGTTCCAAAGCTCGCTGGCTCTGGGCATGGAACGCAGTAGACTTGTTGTGTTTAACTTTAAGCTGTTTGAGAACCTGAGCAAATAAATGAGAGGTAAAGTTAGACCCCTGATCTGACTGGATGGTTTTTGGAATCCCAAATGTTGAAATAAATTGAGTTAAAGCTTTAACTACTGATTTTGAAGTTATGGTACGCAAGGAAAAAGCTGCCGGATATCTGGTTGCTTGACACATAACAGTTAATAAGTAGCTATGACCTGACTTGGACCTTGGTAATGGCCCAACACAATCGATAATAAGATGCTCAAAAGGTTGCCCTACGGCTGGTATTGGATACAACGGTGCAGGCTTTACAACCTGATTTGGCTTGCTTGTGCGCTGACACGTATCACAAGTTTTAATAAACTGAGATACATCCCGCTTTAAACGTGGCCAGAAAAAATAACGAAGTATGCGATCATAAGTTTTACGAACACCCATATGACCTGCCACATCACCATGTGAAGTTTGCAACACTTTATTTCGCAAAGTAGTAGGTACAACTATTTGAAAGACTGGTTCTCCTAGACCCTTATCATAGTGTGGAACCCATTTCCTGACCAACAGCCCATCAAGAAGAAAAAAACACTGAGCACTATTCCTCACCACTGAATCAGGAACCACTTTATCAAACAGATCAGCCAAAGTAGTATCGGCTTTTTGCTCAGCCATCAATGAATCTCTAGAACTAGTCAACTGTTCTGTCTGGAGTTTGACTGGCAACTCAAGACTTTCTGGCTTACTCTCAATCTCCTTACGAGAGGCTGCGCGGGTAACCGCACAAACTGGAAATACCTCAGGAGACACACAGTTCTGATCCGGAGATTCCCTTGCAGGGGACACTGAAGGTTGCTTCTTACAGATGTTTAATTTGCCATCTGCCCACACCTTACTACCTGCCAAGTCATTCCCCAAAATCATGTGGACTCCCTCTACTGGCAACTGGGGTCTAACCCCAACATCTACATCACCCTCTACCAGACCACATTTTAGGGTAACTTCATGTAAAGGACAAGAGAATGGAACTAAACCCATACCACATACCATTACACAACGGCCAGTATCAGACTCTTTAGAGAACGGCAAAACAGATTCCAGAATAAAAGAATCTAAAGCTCCAGTGTCTCTTAGGATCTTGATTTTAACATTCTGGTTGCCATCTACCAGGGACACTACACCATCTGAAATAAAGGCTGAAAAATCACAGCGGGAAAACTGAGAATCAAACTCAACTAGTGGCTGAAACAGCTCACCCTGGTGGTCAGAGGCTGTAACAGGACTTGCCATCACAACAGGTTTAACTTGAACTGACTGTTTTGATTTAAGCAGAGGACAATTTTTCTTCCAATGTCCTTCAACTAAACAGTAGCGACAGGTATTAGCATTAACCGGTCCTTTAAGTCCTCCAGACTTAAACTTCTGCCCAGGCCTTTGGAAAGAAGCCCCCAAAACAGGTGACCTATTCCTAGGAGTAAAGTTATTTTTATGGTACATGTCACTGTTTGACTCAAAATGGCTTTTATGTGTTAGCCTGTACTCATCTGCAAGGATGGCTGCATCACTTGGAGACTTAACTTTACGTTCATTCATGTATGTAGCAACCTGGTCAGACACAGAATTTTTGAACTGTTCTAACACAATCAAATTAGACAGACCCTCAAAAGTACTAACTTCAGAAGCTGTACACCAACGATTAAATGCAGAAGTCAAATCCAAACAAACTCAGAATAGGTTTGTGAATCTAACTTTTTCCTGTAACGAAAACGTTGACGATATGCCTCTGGCACAAGCTCGTAGACCTTCAGAACTGCTGATTTAACTTTAGCATAAACTTTACTGTCAGCTACACTCAGTGCTGCAAAAGCCTCACGTGCTTTACCTTTAAGTACACATTGCAACAACATAGTCATGTCCAAATCTGACCAAGCTCTAACTTCCGCAATACGCTCAAATAAAGTAAAGTATGTGTCTGGATCTGACTCATCAAATTTAGGCAACAAATGAAGATTCTGTGAAACATCAAACTGTGGTAGTCTTTCCGGTCTATTAGCATTTCTCAATCGCTCTATCTCTAATTGCATTTGCAACAGTTCCCTCTGCTGCTCAAAAGTTAATGAAGGGCTAGACTGAAAACTTGCACCCTCACTACTAGCAGACTGACCGCCAAAAACACCCATTTCCCTAAGACCCTGCTTTAAGCTAGTTTTAACAGTCTCTTTAATTTTTTTATCAACAATCTCAATCTGATAATGTTCAGCAATTTCAATTAACTGCTCCTTAGTACACAACTCTAAGGCTACCTCTGAAGGAGCTTGAACAAAACTACACAAAATGGAAGACATTTTCCTCAACCAATACAACTATTACAAATGCTCAAAAAAACACAACTCACCTGCTGTCAATCTGGGTTCAAGGACAGGAGCCACACCCCACTATCCTCCAAAACTACTAACTAACTGGCCCTGGTCTTCGTGCAGTCACATGTGGTGGGGTTTTATGCACACAAAACCAGTGGAGTGGATAAGACAACCAGAAACTGGCAGCCCTCCCATAACCACGGAGGTGCTCCCGAGCCGATGTAGGGGAAAAGGGAAAGGGATGCTCTACCCACGTTCACTGCCACCTAAAACAAAAACACCACAAGCCTCCTATTGACACTTGCTGATATGCCTGAACAGGAGAGGACTCCCACCTGAACAAAACCCAGAAAAACACAGAGTGAATTGCTTAGCTACCAAGCTAACTGAACCAAAAGAACACATGGCTCTCAACTCTCTCTTAAACAAAATTGGCCCAACCAAAACATCCACTCAAACAAAAAAACATTTGGCAAACTAAACTAAACTAACCCAAATTAACTACTATCCCGGACGAGCCCCCACTTGTCACAAGCCGGCTCATAGCCTGTGACAAAAATGAGGGGACACGAACAACAGGTATAGGCCAATTTAAAAGTGTTCTTTATTATTAAACAAACTATTAACTTAAACTAAGAAACAGGAATGAGGTGTGGATGTATCATAATGTAAGGTGTATGTAAAGTGCATGGGTGCATGAATATGTGTGTGTGAACATGACTGAGTGAAAACTATGCAAAACTAAAAAGGAACAAACAAATCATGAGCATACCTGGAGGAGCAGAGAGAGAGAGAGAGAGAGAGGTGATTAGTAAGCAGTTTTATACCCTGAGCCCAGGTGGCTCCAATCACTAACGACCCTCCTCTGCCTGCAGGAGGAACCGCCCCCTGCACTGCAGAGGAGGAGCCGTGACATGAGCAAGGAACTAAAACGTTAGCTTTCTTACATGGCACATATTGCACTTTTACTTTCTTCTCCAACACTTTGTTTTTGCATTATTTAAACCAAATTGAACATGTTTCATTATTTACTTGAGGCTAAATTGATTTCATTGATGTATTATATTAAGTTAAAATAAGTGTTCATTCAGTATTGTTGTAATTGTCATTATTACAAAGAAATGTAAAATATCGGCCGATTAATCGGTATCGGCTTTTTTGGTCCTCCAATAATCGGTATCGGTATCGGCGGTGAAAAATCATAATCGGTCGACCTCTAGTTTCCTGCATGTTTGTATTTTTAATGTACAATGTTTTTGTTGTACTGTATGTGTGTTTATAGTTTTGTTTAATGTTGTGTTAGTGTAACGGATGTGAAATGGCTAGCTAGTTAGCGGGTACGCGCTAGTAGCATTTCAATCAGTTACGTCACTTGCTCTGAGACTTTAAGTAGGGTTGCCCCTTGCTCTGCAAGGGCCGCGGCTTTTGTGGAGCGATGGGTAACGCTGCTTCGTGGGTGACTGTTGTCGATGTGTGCAGAGGGTCCCTGGTTCGCGCCCGGGTCGGGGCGAGGGGACGACGTAAAGTTATACTGTTAACTGTTACATTAGTGTATGTAAGTTGTTTTGTCTGAAACGTTCCCTCTGCTGCTATTGGACCAGGTCTCTCTTGGAAAAGACATGTTATCTCAATGAGAAAAAAACCTGTATAAATAAAGGTAAAATATATATTTTTTTAAAGGTTAACATTAGAATCCTCCTCCTTAAGTTGGTTTTATTCATTCCTTTAGCACACTCTGCCAACCCGGATGTCCTAGCCGTGTCTGAATCCTAGCTTAGGAAGGCCACCAAAAATCCTGAAATTTCCATCTCTTACTATAACATTTTCCAACAAGATAGAACTGCTAAAGGGGGCGGAGTTAGCCTGCAGAGTTCTGTCATACTATCAGGGTCGGTGCCCAAACAATTTGAGTTTCTACTTCTAAAAATCCCCCTTTCCAGAAACAAATCTCTCACCGTTGCCACTTGTTATAGACCACCTTCTGCCCCCAGCTGTGCCCTGGACACCATATGTGAATTGATTGCCCCCCATCTATCTTCAGAGCTCGTACTGTTAGGTGACCTAAACTGGGACATGCTTAACACCCCGGCCGTCCTACAATCTAAGCTAGATGCTCTCAATCTCACACAAATTATCAATGAACCTACCAGGTACAACCCCAAATCCGTAAACACGGGCACCCTCATAGATGTCATCCTGACCAACCTTCCCTCTAAATACACCTATGCTGTCTTCAACCAGGATCTCAGCAATCACTGCCTCATTGCCTGTGTCCGTAATGGGTCTGCGGTCAAACGACCACCCCTCATCATCACTGTCAACAGCTCCCTAAAACACTTCAGCGAGCAGGCCTTTCTAATCGACCTGGCCCGGGTATCCTGGAAGGATATTGACCTCATTCCGTCAGTAGAGGATGCCTGGTAGTTTTTTAAAAGTGCTTTCCTCACCATCTTAAATAAGCATGCCCCATTCAAAAAATGTAGAACCAAGAACAGATATAGCCCTTGGTTCACTCCAGACCTGACTGCCCTTGACCAGCACAAAAACATCCTGTGGTGTACTGCATTAGCATCAAATAGCCCCCGCGATATGCAACTTTTCAGGGAAGTTAGGAACCAATATGCACAGGCAGTTAGGAAAGCAAAGGGTAGCTTTTTCAAACAGAAATTTGCGTCCTGTAGCACACATTCCAAAAGGTTTTGGGACACTGTAAACTCCATGGAGAATAAGAGCACCTCCTCCCAGCTGCCCACTGCACTGAGACTAGGAAACACTGTCACCACCGATAAATCCACGATAATTGAGAATTTCAATAAGCATTTTTCTACAGCTGGCCATGCTTTCCACCTGGCTACCCCTACCCCAGTCAACAGCACTGCACCCCCCCACGGCAACTTGCCCAAGCCTCCCCCATTTCTACTTCACCCAAATCCTGATAACTGATGTTCTGAAAGAGTTGCAAAATCTGGACCCCTACAAATCAGCTGGGCTAGACAATCTGGACCCTCTCTTTCTAAAATTATTTGCCGCAACTGTTGCAACCCATATTACTAGACTGTTCAACCTCTCTTTTGTATCGTCTGAGATCTCCAAAGATTGGAAAGCTGCCGCGGTCATCCCCCTCTTCAAAGGGGGAGACACTCTAGACCCAAACTCTTACAGTCCCATATCTATCCTACACTGCCTTTCTAAGGTCTTCGAAAGCCAAGTTAACAAACAGATCGCCGACCATTTAGAATCCCACCGTGCCTTCTCCGCTATGCAATCTGGTTTCCGAGCTGGTCATGGGTGCACCTCAGCCACGCTCAAGGTCCTAAACGATATCATAACCGCCATCGATAAAAGACAATACTGTGCAGCCATATTCATCGACCTGGCCAAGGCTTTCGACTCTGTCAATCACCACATTCTTATCGGCAGACTCAATGTGATTGGTTGTGTTACATCAGGCCCAGTAGTGAGAGCCTATCACAGGCAGTACATGGTTTCTCAAATGACTGCCTTGCCTGGTTCACCAACTACTTCTCAGACAGAGTTCAGTATGTCAAATCGGAGGGCCTGTTGTCCGGCCTCTGGCAGTCTCTATGGGGGTGCCACAGGGTTCAATTCTCGGACCAACTCTTTTCTCTGTATACACCAATGACATCACTCTTGCTGCTGGTGATTCTCTGATCCACCTCTATGCTGATGACACCATTCTGTATACTTCTGGCCCTTCTTTGGACACTGTGTTAACTAACCACCAGACGAGCTTCAATGCCATACAATTCTCCTTCCGTGGCCTCCAACTGCTCTTAGATGCAAGTAAAACTAAATGCATGCACTTCAACCGATCGCTGCCCGCACCTGCCCGCCCGTCCAGCATCACGACTCTGGACGGTTCTGACTTAGAATATGTGGACAATTACAAATACCTAGGTGTCTGGTTAGACTGTAAACTCTCCTTCCAGACTCACATTAAGCATCTCCAATCCTAAATTAAATCTAGAATCTGCTTCCTATTTCGCAACAAAGCATTCTTCACTCATGCTGCCAAACATACCCTCGTAAAACTGACTATCCTACCGATCCTTGACTTCAGCGATGTCATTTACAAAATTGGCTCCAACACTCTACTCAGCATATTGGATGCAGTCTATCACAGTGCCATCCGTTTTGTCACCAAAGCCCCATATACTACCCACCACTGCGACCGGTATGCTCTCGTTGGCTGGCCCTCACTTCATATTCGTCGCCAAACCCACTGGCTCCAGGTCCTCTATAAGTCTTTGCTAGGTAAAGCCCCGCCGTATCTCAGCTCACTGGTCACCATAGCAGCACCCAGCCGTAGCAAGCGCTCCAGCAGGTATGTTTCACTGGTCACCCACAAAGCCGCCTTTCCTTCCAGTTCTCTGCTGCCAATGTCTCGAACGAATTGCAAAAATCACTGAAGCTGGAGACTCACATCTCCCTCACTAACTTTAAGCATCAGCTGTCAGAGCAGCTCACAGATCATTGCACCTGTACATAGCCCATCTGTAAATAGCCCATCCAACTACCTGATCCCCATATTGTTATTTATTTCTTGCTCCTTTGCACCCCAGTATCTCTACTTGCACATCTATCACGCCGTGTTTTAATTGCGTGTTTTAATTGCTAAATTGTAATTACTTCGCCACTACGGCCTGTTTATTTCCTTACCTCCCTAATCTTACCTCATTTGCACACACTGTATATATACTTTTCTATTGTGTTATTGACTTTACGTTTGTTTATTCCATGTGTCTCTGTTGTTGTCTGTGTCGCACTGCTTTGTTTTATCTTGGCCAGGCCGCAGTTGTAAATGAGAACTTGTTCTCAACTGGCCTACCTGGTTAAATAATTGTTAATTCAAACGAATGTTACCCATTCCACCCCTCTCTCCAGGTGCCTAACCGTACAGATGATCAGAAGGCCCGGCTGGTGGACGGGGCTAATGGTATTGGTGCTCTGAAGGTGTGTGAGATGGAGACCTACCTAAAGAAAGAGCTGCAGCTGTCCCTCTTCAACGACGGCTCCAAGTTGACCTCAACTTGTCTCTTTTCTTTCTATGTCTGCATCTCAATAGATCCCAAATAGCATCCTCTCCCAGTTTCCTCTTTTAATTGTATTTATTTATCTGCACTACGTCTGTATTGAGGTGTGTGTGTATGTATGATTATATATATATATAAATAAATAAATAAATAAATAAAAAGCAAGCTGTGTGTAGGGAAAGTGAAACAAACTAGGAAAGGAAGCTATTTATGATTGAGACGCATCCCTGGCAGAAGCAGGTCTCAACTCTGGGTGTGTCCAAATCTATGGTGAGATCGTAACAGAACTTCCATCCATGGGTGTCTCTCTCAGGCTACAGGTGACTGAAACTTTTATATCTCGTAATGAAATACAGGACAGTCAGGTTTGTTATATTATTATCCTGTTCCATTGTTTGTTCACCAGAGAGGAAGACATCTCAATGAATCACATTACGTATACTGCTGGCTACAGCCAAACTCCTTTAGAGAAGGGTCAGAGCCATCCACTCTGTCTGTCTGTATTGCTCTCTCACTCGTTTTCCCATCCCAATCTTTCTCCTCTTTTGTCTCACATCTCTCTCTCTAGGTGTGGAGATGAGTGTAAGGGAGTGTTGCTGTTCATATGATTGTGATGCTGATCGTGTTGTTTATTACTACTGCGACTCAGCAGGGAGATTTCACCTGCTAGACGGAGACAAGATTGCCACCCTCATCAGCACATACCTCAAAGAACTGCTTACACAGGTATACACCCACGCACTCGCTATACTCACCTATGATGCTTAAACATGTCCCTACATAACACGCCAACTCCTCATTCAGAAGTGTGCACACACTGACATGTTCCCGTGTGTGTGTTTGATTTGCGCAGGCTGGTCTTGACCTACAAATAGCCGTGGTACAGACGGCGTACGCTAACGGCAGCTCTACACGCTACCTGGAAGACACCATGAAGGTGAGGACACACACACACACACACACCTTAGTCGTTCCAACACACACATGCGATCAGTGCTGACCTCTCCTCCCTCCAGGGGATAGTGAGGTGTACCAAGACCGGAGTGAAACACCTTCACCATGCAGCCCAGGAGTTTGACATTGGTGTTTACTTCGAGGCCAACGGCCACGGGACTGTGAGTAGGAAACCTACTCATTCTTACACACTGATCTGTGACGGGTAGATTGCTTGAACGTACCCGCTCAGTGACGGCCTGTCTGTATGATTGCGGCCCTGTCTCAGGTCTTGTTCAGTAAAGAAGCAGAAGAGAAGATCCAGCCGCTAGCCCGGGACTCCAACACCAACGACGAGAGGAGAAACGCTACACTGCTACTGCAGAACACGGTCAACCTCATAAAACCAGGTATGACCACATACGGTCATGGCAACGCAATCAACCGTTTTTAGCAATAGTTACTACACACGTTCATTGCAATTTAAGGGTTCAATCCTGTATGCATAACTGACATTTTCTCTCGCTCTCACTGTAGACAGTAGGAGATGCTATCTCTGACATGCTGCTGATTGAGGCGGTGTTAGCCATCAGAGGGATGACGGTACAACAATGGGACGCCATCTACACAGACCTGCCCAACAGACAGCTCAAAGTCAAGGTGTGTGTTTGCATTGTATGTTACTTTAAATGCCTGTATAATAAGGAAATCTAGTATATATGTTTTAACACTGTTTATCCCAGTGTCTGTTGCAGTGTTGTGTGGCCTGTAGGTGGCAGACCGGCGTGTGATTGACACTACAGATGCAGAGAGGAGAACAGTGAGTCCAGCAGGTCTGCAGGAGGCCATAGACAGTCTGGTGAATAAGCACAGACAGGCACGCTCCTTTGTCCGCCCCTCGGGTACTGAGGATGTGGTCCGAGTGTACACTGAGGCAGACACACAGGTGGGACTTAGATGCTGACACTCAAACCTACTTGAACAAAAAAAAACACGGAGTGATAGGGATTCACTCAATTCACATTTCTTGGTTCACTCACTATGCCTTTACCTTTCTTTACGCTTTCATTTTCTGTCGCTCACTGTCTGATGGTGATGTGTGTTTCAGGAGAGTGCTGATGCCCTGGCACATGAAGTTAGCCTGGCAGTGTACCGCCTCGCAGGAGGAGTGGGAGAGGAGCCCAAACATTTATAAACAGGCATTATGCAATGTCTGTCGAACACATTTTGTTTTCATGCATCTAATGACAACTTCCTCAACCCATGATTCTATGACAAATTTGTAGTCTTTATCAGGTGCCAAATAATTGTGCAATGTGCACTGCATTTAATACTGTGTTATCACTTTTCTATGAGTCTGAACAATTTGATTTGTCAATGTGAATGAAAGGGAATCACTGTATTGGACAATGAAGGGGGAATATGCTAAATAAGGTTAGACTTGTAATCCTCTTCTTTTTTTACCCAACCTTAATCCTGTCAATGTCGGGGTAATTATGTACATGTTTACATTAGCAGTTATTGTAGATCAATTTTCTATTACTGTTTATAGTGGAGTAATTACACTGCTTTGAATGGACCTCAACTAGAAAGACTGTGCTGCTATGTAATTGTTGAACACCAGGAGTAAAAATAGGAAACTTGACATCAAATTTGTTCAACTTTTCTTTTTTTTTACCTAAATGTTTGGAAATGACCACATCAAGAGAAAAATACTATAATTGCTTTGCTGTGTATTTTTTATTTGTTGCTTGTAGAGCGATATGGTTCTCAGACACACACAGGGAGTTAAAGGCTAATAGAAAGGCAATGTGAGGCTAAGAGTGAGTTTAGTGCAGGCAGAGACAGAGACACACAGAAGAGGACCATAGGGGTCCTGATCCTGAAGACCACTATCCTAGGGGGTTGGTGTGGGTTACATTTTTGGGGGCAAGGGTGGAAGGGCTGGGGCTTAGGTCTCAAGGGGTCTAACATTCATTCGGTGGTGTAGGAGTTAGGAGCCTGGACTTCCATCTCTAGTCCTCGTCTGTGTCGTCAGCAGCTCCAGAGATAGTAATGGTGCATTCCTGTGTGTCGCTCTCATACATGTCATCTGTCTTAACTGTTCTGAGAGAAAATGGGAAAGGGCAGGGAAAAAGGGGTTTGAAAACAACACTGGGTGACAAATATATTTTATACAAATATATAAAAATGTCCTCAATCACATATTCAGAAGACAAAACAGACTACCGGTATGCCATATTTTATCCACAGATTATAGGTAAGATTATCTCCCAGTATGGTTTAAATTATGACCCAGGTTTGCTCTACCTGATGAGAAGAGTCTTCCGCTCAGTCATCTCCACTGACTGTTCCTCGAAGCTCTCCGTCTGGCTCTCTGGTGAAATCACCGTCCCACCAGGGGCCTCTTTGGTACCTCCGTATCCACTACCAGGGGCTCTGCCCAGCCCGGCTCCGTATCCGCTGACAGAGGCGGCGCTAACCGAGGCAGAGGTGGAGCTAGCTCTGATGGCCACACCTCTTCCTCCACCCAGGGACATGCTCTGTACCATGGTGCTGAGACGGGTGTCCTCGCCTTCGATCAGCGCCCTGCCAAATACACAACCACAGAGAAGACACGCAAAATCCCAGATTTACACTTAGAAACCATAAAGTAGGCTGCATATCAAATGAGTTGTGTTGCTGCCTTTCCTTGCCTCCTCTTTTTCATCTCTACAGATTTGACAAACCCAGGATAGCTGAAAGCAATATGGAGGACACCTACTTGGTGCAATCTGCATTTACCTGTCCAGTTATTTTCTCTTCAAGGGGAAATGAGGAGCAGAAAAGGCCTGTTTAGACTATAGGGGAGTTATGATTGTCACCTGTAGGTGGTGATCTCAATCTCCAGGGCCATCTTGACGTTGAGCAGCTCCTGGTACTCTCTCAGCAGCAGAGCTATCTTCTCCTTCATCACCATCAGCTCCAGCTTCAGCTCCTCAATACGCTCCTGTGGGAAACACACACAAGCCTTTAGGTCATAGGGAGCCAATTGTGACCGGCTGTTAGAGTCCATTTTAAAGAACTCACTTATTGCCCACTTTGTAGAGCAAATATCCATTCTGACCTCCCATGCTTCTTTCTACAGTAAAGGTGTGTAGTGAGAGTAGTACTACTCACACGCATTGTCTCCTCTTCTTTCTTGTGTCTCGCCACAGCGTCACGAATCTGAACCTCCAGAGACTCATTTCTCGTTTTCATAGACTCCAACTCACGCTCCAGGTTTAAGCTCTACACACAGAGACAAACACACACAGTCTTGTTTAACTAACCTTGTGGGGACACAATTATAACCATTCAAAGTCCTATTTTCCCTAACCCCTAAACCTTACCCTTATCCTAAACTCCCTAAAAGTATCATTTGATCTTGTGGGGACTAACAAAACGTCCCCAGTTGGTCAAATTTGTGTTTGTTTACTATTCTCGTGGGGACTTCTGGTCCCCACAAGTATAGTTAAACACGTCCACACGTGTGTTTTCAATCTGTTGCCTATTGGTGTCAATAACAGTATTATCGATGATAAGAAAACAAGGTCCCACTTACATCTTTCTTGTAACTTGCGATTTCCTCTCTCACACTTCGAACGCTTTGAACGTGTTTGGTTGACACATTGTTCAGGTCCTGGAACTTTGACTTGTACCAAGTGTCCATCTCCTGAGGAAGAACAGAAACAAAATGGATTCAGTTTTCTGTGTAATTATGTAATCAAATATGAAGTTATGTGTAATAAATCTGTAATAATATCTGCAATTGGTACCTGTAGGTTTCTGGCAGCGATGCTGTCGTACTGGGACTGGATTTGTTTGAGGGCGGAGGAGAGGTCAGGAAGGGCAAAGGTCATGTCCACCTTCGCCACCGCCACGTAGATCTGCTGCATCAGTTCTTCAATTTCCTGACAGGGGCAAACAAAATGGAGACTACTCATTCCTTCTGTGAATTTCGCTTTCATTCTTATCTGTGGAAACCCTAACTTCCTAACTCAGCCTGCCATGCAGTTTTCACAGTTTGCATCGCAAAACTGTCAATCACTAGGCCCATGATACAAACTCTCCCACTTTAACTCATATACTATCATAAGTAATTAGCAGGTCATTACAGCAGTTGTGTGAATCCAGCTGCATGCCTGTGATGGCCACAAATCATACTAAACAGATGCTGCTACAGACACATACAGTATGTAAGATACAGTATGTTACAGTCCACCTTTGTGAACAGATACAGATAGAAAAGGACTACCTCAATCTGAAAATAGATATAGACAGAGGTATGTTGCCCCTCTGTGAATCAAGACAGTGAAAGACACACCTGTGAATACAGCTACCTTCCTCGTTGGGAAAACAGAAGTAGACCCAGATATAGACCCAGACGTCTTACCTCTTTGTGAACTCTGGTCAGGAAGGCCAGCTCCACCTCCAGGTTCTCCAGCTGTTTCTCCAGGCCGATACGGGCCGCGGTGGCTCTATCCACATCCTGCCAGACAGGTTAGAGGATGAATTTGTTATTGAGTTTATACACAGGAATAACTGAGAAGACAGTAAATTGTTTCATGACAGCCTGGTAAATGAGGTAGGTGATTCTGTGTGTACACAATTTGAGTTAATGTTGACATTGTTTAATGGTTATGTCTGCATCTGTGTTTGACTCACGGGGCGGAAGGCTTCGATCTCCAACTCTGCATTCTTCCTGGCCTCAAGAGCCTCCTCATATTTGACCTTGAGCACCTCCACCTGTCCTGCCATGGCCCCCTTGGCCGCTACAGCCAGGTCCTTAGGGTGGAGGAAACACAGTCAAACTCAATACCTGTCTGTCTCATCCCAGTCCACCATTGTAAAAGTAAATATCATGCATAGGCTATAGGTGGGCCATATTGGTGGTCATAAAGCTCACCCTCTGCACTCTCATCTGCTCCGCGATCCGGTGGAGCTCTCTCAGCTGTCCCTCGTAGAGCTGTCTCAGCCCAGACGGCTTCGTATAGCGGTTCTTCAGAGCATCAATCTCAGCCTCCAGCAGCTTGTTCTGCCCCTCCAGAGTACGCACCTGGGACAGAACATGGGTTTGTGAGTGAGAAAGAGTGCAGAAAAGATAGGTTTGCATGAAAGTGTGACTGGGTGTGGCATAGAGTTTGAGTGAGAGAGAGGAGAGTATGAGTGACAGAATGTGTGAGATGAGGCGTGTTCTTGCCTTCTCGATGTAGATAGCCAGGCGGTCGTTGAGGGCCACCATCTCCTGCCTCTCGCCGGTGCGGGTGCTCATGAATTCTTGGTTCTCCGCTGCAGCTGCATCCAGGTCCAGGCTGGGCCCCAGGCCCATGTTCATTCCGAAGCACAGGGCCCCCATACTCACACTGCTGTGGTCAGGACAGGAGGGGACAAGGCCAGCCATCAACCATCCACTATATTTGACTTCATTACATTTTTAATCTGGATTGTTCAGGTAATGAAATAATCAGAATAGGTCTGATACTCAAAGTGAAATATATTTTATCAATAGAAATGAGTGTCCCATTATGAATAAATTCAGTGATTATTAGGCTAAGCCTACAATTATAAATGAGGCAGTATTCCAGTGAAAGAACAAATGGATATTTCGTGCTGATATTGCATTAAAACCTAAACTGTAGCCTATAATGGTCCTATCCATAGAGAATACAACTTCAAGAGAGTTGTTTTACCTGGTCATACGGGATTTGCGGCTGCTGGATGGGTTTCTCCTCCCCATGGTTCCACCGCTGCGACTGTAGCTGGCAGAGCGGTGACGTACATCCCTTCGGGTTGGTGAAGGGCTCGAAACCCGCACCTGGTAGGAAGCAGAGGAGGAGGCAAGGGCGCCCTCGAAGTGGCGGCGGTAAGAAGACATCCTTTCTGGGCTGCGACTCATGATGACGGCTGTAACTTGTCTTTACCTTCACTCAATACTGGAAACTGTTCACACTTCGTTGGAATGGGATAGTGGTGCTTTTATACCTGGGCTCTCTTCTTCAGCCCTTCCCAGTTTCCACCACCAGGGCAAGACACACCAGCGGCGAGGAATTTAGAACCTCCCCATTCCGAAGGCTGACCGTCCCTGCAAAAATCTATCATGGTTCCGTGAAGAGAGGGTAAAAATAGAGGGTTGAATGAGTTGTAATACAATGACTGTTATTACACTGGAATGTTTACTGTAGCCTACAGAGCAGAATAATCTACTCCTCGATCCAGGCTGTATCACAACCGGCCGTGATTGGGAGTCCCATAGGGTCGGCACACAATTGGCCCAGCGTCGTCCGGGTTTGGCCGGTGTAGGCCGTCATTGTAAGTAAGAATTTGTGCTTAACTGACTTGCATAGTTAAATAAAGGTTAAATAAAAATGTTGTTTCTGTCTTTTTTTAGTGTGGCCTATCCACAGCTTGGTTATTTACCCATGTAATTATCCCATCTAAAGTTAATATGGGTTAATGAGGATGAAAAAACAATTAGTCAATTATTGTATTAAAAACATAGACGTGACAAATATTTAACCTAATTTGCATTACCCCGTACCAACCTATTCATGGATAAGGTCGTAAAAAGATGGGGTGTGGACGGCTTCCTGATACTGTCATCTCTCCAAGACTGGAATCATATGATCACTGTGGGGCTGCATAGCTCCATTCTTTCCGCATGTTCGGGCTTGCATGCACGTGGCAGGTGCACAGAGTCATAGTCTATTGGAGGTGTGAACAGAAACAAAGTAATTGTGCTTGAACCCTGGGCTTCTCAGGCCCATTGTCCTTGCCTTATCGTGTGTGTCTTAGGGTAGACATGCAATTATAATTCCTTAGTAATAGTTTATATACAGTGCATTTGGAAAGTATTCAGATCCCTTGACTTTTCCACATTTTGTTACTTACAGCCTTATTCTAGAATGGATGAAAAAAAATATGTCCTCATCAATCTACAAGCAATACCCCATAATGACAAAGTGAAAACAGGTTTTTAGATTATTTGTTTTAAAACTAATTGCACCACCAACTAACCCTACACTTATTTACCACTATTTAAAAATATTAATATCTCTAAACATCTTATTACTCTACTGCAGTAAAATCTCGTACACCCAGGTACTGCTCTGCAGCTGCCACCTACAATCATTAAAAACCGACTACCCCATTCCACTACTTTGACCCTTTCTGTTCCTGCACCATGCCAACAGCATGGGAGAACAGGACACCACCCCGTCAACACACCCTGTAACTCTTCATAAGTCAAATCTTGTATGCCCAAATACTTCTCTGCAGCTACAACAAAGACCGGGCCAATGCATCGCAAAGAAGGGCACCTATTGGTGGATGGGTAAAAAAAATACAGACATTGAATAGCCCTTTGAACATGGTGAAGTTATTAATTACATTTTGGATGGTGTATCAATATACCCAGTCACTACAAAGATATGGGCGTCCTTCCTTCCTTGCTGGAGAGGAAGGAAACAACTCAGGGATTTCCCAGTGAGGACAATGTTGACTTTAAAACAGTTACAGAGTTTAATGGTGTGATAGGAGAAAACTGAGGATGGATCAATACCATTAGAGTTACTCCACAGTACTAACCTAATTGACAAAGGGAAAAGGAAGCCTGTGCAATGCATAACATGCATCCTGTTTGCAACAAGGCACTAAAATGATAGTGCAATAAAATGTGGTAAAGCAATTAACTTCTTGTCCTGAATACAACGTTTTTGTTAGGGGCAAATTCAATACAAAACATTTCTGAGTACCACTCTCCTTATTTTCAAACATAGTGGTGGCTGCATCATGTTATTAGGTATTCTTGTAATCGTTAAGACTGGGGAGTTTTTCAGGATAAAATAGAAATGGAATGGAGCTAAGCACAGGCAAAATCCTAGAGGAAAACCTGGTTCAGTCTGCATTCCACCAGACACGGAGCTTAATTCACCTTTCAGCAGGACAATAACCTAAAACACAAGACCAAATATACACTGGAGTTGCTTACAAGGAAGACAGTGAATGTTCCTGAGTGGCCAGGTTACAGTTTTGACTTAAATCTACTTGAAAATCTATGGCAAGACCTGAAAATGGTTATCTAGCAATGATCAACAACGAATTTGACAGAACTTGAAGAATTTTGAATTGGAATAATAGGCAAATGTTGTACAATCCAGGTGTGGAATGATCTTAGAGACTCACAGCTGTAACTGCTGCCAAAGGTGCTTCTACAAAGTATTGACTCAGGGGTGTGAATACTTATGTAAATTAGAAATGTCTGCATTTCCTTTTCAATACATTTGAAAACATTTCTAAAAACATAGTTTCACTTTGTCATTTTGGGGTATTGTGTGTAGATGGTTGAGGCAAAAAAAAATGTTTAATCCATTGGAATAAGACAACAAAATGTGAAATAAGTCAAAGGTTATGAATACTTTCTGAAGGCACAGTAAACCCTAACATGAGGGTAGAGAATCTGATTCAAAACTCAAAAGAACTGACAGTGACTCCTCTGTTTCACCACGCTCCCCACCAGGTCTGTGTCGCACCAAATAGCGGACATCACAAAAAACAGGAATTTTAAACTTCAATTGCTCCACATCTTACCATATTATAAGCCTATCCATAGTTGATATAACCCACTAGGCCTATCAAAGATGGCCAAATTTGTTAGGATATGGCAGGGTCAATGGCATGGGGTATTCTTAGTCACACCTGCAACCAATCAGGGCCGACAAACAATTAATTAAAACGGACCAACCAGCTCAAAGTTCACACTCACATGTCTACCACTATGCATTGAATAGAGCTCACCACCTTGTAGTCCTAAAACCCGGAAATGAGTTACCTCTGGTTCATTAAGCTATCCCTATGGGGAAAATGAATGGGGAAAGAATAGGTTTTTGGGATTACACCGAAAATAAGGTCTGAGGTTAACACAGGTTTAGGATTGTGCTTTACGTGCCTTTTTTGAACATAAATGCATCAAAATTCACAAAAAGTGATCTTAAATTGGTTCAAACGTTTCGGGCAGCCTTCCACAAGCTTCCCACAATAAGTTGGGTGAATTTTGGCCCATTCCTCCTGACAGAGCTGGTGTAACTGAGTCAGGTTTGTAGGCCTCCTTGCTCGCACACGCTTTTTCAGTTCTGCTCACATGTTTTCTATGGAATTGAAGTCAGGGCTTTGTGATGGCCACTCCAATACCTTGACTTTGTTGTCCTTAAGCCATTTTGGCACAACTTTGGAAGTATGCTTGGTGTCATTGTCCACTGTGAAGACCCATTTGCGACCAAGCTTTAACTTCCTGACTGATGTCTTGAGATGTTGCTTCAATATATCCACATTATTTTCCTACCTCTGATGCCATCTATTTTGTGAAGTGCACCAGTCCTTCCTGCAGCAAAGCACCCGCACAACATGATGCTGCCACCCCCATGCTTCACGGTTGGGATGGTGTTCTTCGGCTTGCAATCTTCCCCTTTTTCCTCCAAACATAACGATGGTCATTATGGCCAAACAGTTCTATTTTTGTTTCATCAGACCAGAGGATGATTGCTGTTGTTCTGGGATTGATTTGCACTTTCACACCAAAGTACGTTCATCTCTAGGAGACAGAACACGTCTCCTTCCTGAGCGGTATGACGGCTGCGTGGTCCCATGGTGTTATACTTGCGTACTATTGTTTGTACAGATGAACGTGGTACCTTCAGGCATTTGGAAATTGCTCCCAAGGATGAACCAGACTCGTGGAGGTCTACAATTTTTTTTCTGAGGTCTTGGCTGATTTCTTTTGATTTTCCCATTATGTCAGGCAAAGAGGCACTGAGTTTGAAGGTAGGCCTTGAAATACATCCACAGGTACACCTCCAAATGAATAATATGATGTCAATTAGCTTATCTGAAGCTTCTAAAGCCATGAGGTCATTTTCTGGAATTTTCCAAGCTGTTTAAAGGCACAGTCAACTTAGTGTATGTAAACTTCTGACACTAAAGAATTGTGATACAGTGAATTATAAGTGAAATAATCTGTCTGTAAACAACTGTTGGGAAAATTACTTGTGTCATGCACAAAGTAGATGTCCTAACCGACTTAACAAAACTATAGTTTGTTAATAAAAAATTGTGGAGTGGTTGAAAAACGAGTTTTAATGACTCCAACCTAAGTGTATGTAAACTTCTGACTTCAACTGTATATGTTGTGTAATTTTTTAGATGTTACTTGTTAGATATTACTGCACTGTCAGAGCTAGAAGCACCAGCATTTTGCTTCACCCGCAATAACATCTGCTAATCACGTGTTTGTGACCAATAAAATTTGATTTGATTTTAATATTATTTTTGTCATGAGATGCTGGATTGTTCCCTTCCATACTGCAGTGTTTGATCTAATGCATTCTGGGATTTTCTTTCTTCTTCTGTTATTTAAATGAAGGGGAATATTAATTATTATAGACAACCCACAACATGATATTACAATATTTCCAGACCACTGTAATTATTTTTAATTGTTTTAGGAGAATGAGTTTTTTAAATGAAATCTTTCAATCTCATGCTGCATGGTATTGGTAGCCATACATGATTTCAGATTAAACATTACTATGGTGATATGTACAATAAATAAGCACTTTGAATGACCTGTATATTGAATTTCATTTAATTAAATTCTTCTTCCTTTAATTCAAATTCAATTCAAATTCTTCTTTCTGTGGAGTGTGAATTCAAATTTAATTCAAATGTAAGAATTGAATTGGAATCAAAAAGCAATTTGCAACTCAATTCATAATCGACCCCAACCCCGATGGTTAGGCAACATCGATACTGTAACAACTGTATATTTACACGCAAAATTAGACAACAGGAGATGTGCGTTTCCCACCCATTTAGCAACCCAGACCCAGCTAAGTGGAACCCAAGCACATCACGCCCCAGTCGCCGTCAGAACAGCATTGAGTGTTGCACTGCAAATTGATTAGCTGACCACTTTTTTTCTATGTCCCGTCTCATCTTTCAAAGATAAAGAACATTTAAAATAACATTTTCTACCTCAACTCATAAGCCATGGCTGGGAACTTCTGGCAGAGCTCGCATTAGTAAGTATTCTGTCCGAACGTGATATATTAGGACTATGTGTGGGAAAGAAACTCCATTGATTTGGGGCCTAGCTAGAGTTAGCAAGCTAGCTTGCAACCGAAATTCAGCTTTTCTGCCGACTCCAGTCTTATATTATGTCAGTATTAGTGTACCGGACGAACATTTAGTAGTAATTTTTCTTAGTGGTAATTAGCTAGATATGAATGCTGAGATTTATTTGTAGAGCCAGCTAAGTATTTTTTTGCCCCTAGCGAGCTGGCTTGACAGCTTAGCCACACTGACGTTAACTTTGTGCGCAGGTCGTCAAGACATTTTTGTGTTATTGTTTATTTCTGACGCACCGCTCTCAGATTTCCTATCAGCAGTTTTGTTGTTATGATACTGTGTGTATGAGAGGGCTTGTTATGGTTGATTGTCTCCTCTCTTTCACTAGTCTGCAGTGGGTCCTGGACAAGCAGGACCTGATGAAGGAGCGTCAGAAGGACATCAAGTTCATGTCTGAGGAAGACTACTGGAAACTGCAGATCTTCTTTGCCAATGGTATTTCTTCAGACTCATATGCTATGATAAATCTGTGTGGTGGGAGAATGGTTTTACTGTTAGGGAAATGGTACAATGTCGCAACATTAATTACCCTCAAATCTCATTTGACACTACTCCTAGCAATAACCGGCAACAATTACCTATATTTACATTTGAGTCATTTAGCAGGAGCAATTAGGTGCCTTACTCAAGGTAAGTGCCTTACTCAAGGGCACATGGACAGATTTTGATTTTTCAACGCCGATACCGATTTTTCAACGCCGATACCGATTATTGGAGGACCAAAAAAAGCCGATACCGATTAATCGGCCTATTTATTTATTTGTAATAATGACATTTGCAACAATACTGAATGAACACTTACTTTAACTTAATATAATACATCAATAAAATCAATTTAGCCTCAAATAAAGAATGAAACATGTTCAATTTGGTTTAAATAATGCAAAAACAAAGTGTTGGAGAAGAAAGTAAAAGTGCAATATGTGCCATGTAAGAAAGCTAACATTTAAGTTCCTTGCTCAGAACATGAGAACATATGAAAGCTGGTGGTTCCTTTTAACATGAGTCTTCAATATTCCCAGGTAAGAAGTTTTAGGTTGTAGTTATTATAGGAATTATAGAACTATTTCTCTCTATACCATTTTTTATTTCATTAACCTTTGACTATTGGATGTTCTTATAGGCACTTTAGTATTGCCAGTGTAACAGTATAGCTTCCGTCCCTCTCCTCGCTCGAACCAGGAACACATCGACAACAGCCACCCTCGAAGCAGCGTTACCCATGCAGAGCAAGGGGAACAACCACTCCAAGTCTCAGCGAGTGACGTTTGAAACGCTATTAGCGCGCACCCCGCTAACTAGCTAGCCATTTCACATTGGTTACACTAGCCTAATCTCGGGAGTTGATAGGCTTGAAGTCATAAACAGTGCAATGCTTGAAGCACAACGAAGAGCTGCTGGCAAAACGCACGAAAGTGCTGATTGAATGAATGCTTATGAGCCTGCTGGTGCCTACCACTGCTCAGTCAGACTGCTCAATCAAATCATACTTAGTTATAACATAATAACACACAGAAATATAAGCCTTAGGTCATTAATATGGTCGAATCCAGAAACTATCATCTCGAAAACAAGACGTTTATTCTTACAGTGAAATACGGAACCGTTCCGTATTTTATCTAACGGGTGGCATCCATAAGTCTAAATATTCCTGTTACATTGCACAACCTTCAATGTTATGTCATAATTACGTAAAATTCTGGCAAATTAGGCGGCCCAAACTGTTGCATATACACTGACTCTGCGTGCAATGAAAGCAAGAGAAGTGACACAATTTCACCTGGTTATTATTGCCTGCTAACCTGGATTTCTTTTAGCTAAATATGCAGGTTTAAAAATATACTTCTGTGTATTGATTTTAAGAAAGACATTGATGTTTATGGTTAGGTACAGTCGTGCAACGATTGCTTTTTTCGCAAATGCGCTTTTGTTAAATCATCCCCCGTTTGGCAAAGTTGGCTGTCTTTGTTAGGAAGAAATAGTCTTCACACAGTTTGCAATGAGCTAGGCGGCCCAAACTGCTGCATATACCCTGACTCTGTTGCAAGAGAAGTGACACCATTTTTCAGAGTTAAAAGAAATTCATGTTAGTAGGCAATATTAAATAAATATGCAGGTTTAAAAATATATACTTGTCTATTGATTTTAAGAAAGGCATTGATGTTTATGGTTAGGTACACGTTGGAGCAACGACAGTCCTTTTTCATGATTGCCACCGCATTGATTATATGCAACGCAGGACACGCTAGATAAACTAGTAATATCATCAACCATGTGTAGTAAACTAGTGATATGATTGATTGATCGTTTTTTTCAAGATAAGTTTAATGCTAGCTAGCAAATTACCTTGGCTTCTTACTGCATTCGCGTAACAGGTAGGCTCCTCGTGGAGTGCAATGTAATCAGGTGGTTAGAGCGTTGGACTAGTTAACCGTAAGGTTGCAAGATTGAATCCCCGAGCTGACAAGGTTCAAATCTGTCGTTCAAGGCCTCCCGGGTGGCGCAGTGGTCTAGGGCACTGCATTGCAGTGCTAACTGCGCCACCAGAGTCTCTGGGTTCGCCCCCAGGCTCTGTCGCAGCCGGCCGCGACCGGGAGGTCCGTGGGGCGACGCACAATTGGGCTAGCGTCGTCCGGGTAAGGGAGGGTTTGGCCGGTAGGGATTTCCTTGTCTCATCGCGCTCCAGCGACTCCTGTGGCGGGCTGGGCGCAGTGCGTGCTAACCAAGGGGGCCAGGTGCACGGTGTTTCCTCCGACACATTGGTGCGGCTGGCTTCCGGGTTGGAGGCGCGCTGTGTTAAAGAAGCAGTGCGGCTTGGTTGGGTTGTGCTTCGGAGGACGCATGACTTTCGACCTTCGTCTCTCCCGAGCCCGTACTGGAGTTGTAGCGATGAGACAAGATAGTAATTACTAGCGATTGGATACCACGAAAATTGGGGAGAAAAGGGGATAAAAAAATAAATAAAAATCTGTCGTTCTGCACCTGAACGAGGCAGTTACCCCATCGTTCATAGGCCGTCATTGAAAATAAGAATGTGTTCTTAACTGACTTGCCTAGTTAAATAAAGGTGTAAAAAAACGCACTTCCTCGCATTCTGTGAGGTTTTGTGGCCTACCACTTTGTTGCTCCTGAAGGTTTCCACTTCACAATAACAGCACTTAAAGCCAATGTTTGTCTATGGAGATTGCATGGCTGTGTGCAAGATTTTATACACCTGTCAGAAACGTGTGTAGCTGAAATAGCAGAATTCACTAATTTGAAGGGTGTCCACATACTTTTGTATACACAGTGCATTCAAAGTATTCAGACCCCTTGACTTTTTACACATTTTGTTATGTTACAGCCTTATTCTAAAATGTATCAAATTGTTCTACATACAATACCACATAATGACTAAGCAAAAACAGGTTTTCTGAAATGTTTGCAAGTTTTTATAATTAAAAAAAAACTGATATCACATTGGCAGCGATTACAGCCTCATGTCTTCTTAGGGATGATGCTACAAGCTTGGGAGTTTTCTCACATTCTTCTCTGCAGATCCTCTCAAGCTTTGTCCAGTTGGATGGGGAGTGTCGTTGCACAGCTATTTTCAGGTCTCTCCAAAGATGTTTGATCAGGTTCAAGTCCGGGCTCTGGCTGGGCCACTCAAGGACATTCAGTGAATTGTCCTGAGGCCACTCCTGCATTGTCTTGGCTGTGTGCATTGTCCTGTTGGAAGGTGCACCTTCACCGCAGTCTGAGGTCCTGAGCCCTCTGGAGCAGATTTTCATCAAGGATCTATCTGTACTTTGCTCCGTTCATCTTTACCTCGATCCTGACTAGTCTCCCAATCCCTGCCGCTGAAAAACATCCCCACAGCATGATGCTGCCACCACCATGTTTCACCGTAGGGATGGTGCCAGGTTTCCTCCAGATTTGACGCTTTGCATTCAGGACAATTGGTTAAATCTTGGCTTCATCAGACCAGAGAATCTTGTTTCTCCTGGTCGGAGGTGCCTTTTGGCAAACTCCAAGCAGGCTGTCATATGCCTTTTACTGAGGAGTGGCTTCAGTCTTGCGACTCTACCATAAATGCCTGAGTGGTGGAGTGCTGCAGAGATGGTTGTCCTTCTGAAAGGTTCGCCCATCTCCATGGAGGAACTCTGGAGCACTGTCAGAGTGACCATCGAGATCTTGGTCACCTCCCTGACCAAGGCCCTTCTCCCCCAATTGCTCAGTTTGGCCAGCTCTAGGAAGTCTCGGTGGTTCCAAACTTATTCAATTTAAGAATGATTGAGGCCACTGTTCTTGGGGACCTTCAATGCAGCAGACCTTTTTTGGTACCATTCCCCAAATCTGTGCCTTGACACAATCCTGTCTTGGAGTTCTACGGACAATTCTTTCGACCTAATGGCTGGGTTTTTGCTCTAACATGCACTGTCAACTGTGGGACCTTATATAGACAGGTGTGTGCCTTTCCAAATCATGTCCAATCAATTGAATTTACCACAGATGGACTCCAATCAAGTTGTAGAAATGTCTCAAGGATGATCAATGGAAACAAGATGCACCTAAGCTCAATTTTGAGTCTCATAGTAAAGGGTCTGAATACTTATGTAAATAAGGCATTTCTGTTTTTTTATTTTTAATACATTTGCTAAAAAAAATCTAAACCTGTTTTTGCTTTGTCATTATGGGCTATTGTGTGTAGATTGATGATGGAAATGTTTCATTTAATCTATTTTATAATAAGGCTGTAATGTAACAATGTGGGAAAAGTCGAGTGGTCTGAATACTTTCCAAGTGCACAGTGTCGTGTGTCTTGTAAGGTTGCTGTTTGACGCAATTGAGGTTAGATGTGCTTTGTGTTCGACTAATTGTTCTGTTCCAGTGATCCAGGCACTGGGGGAACACCTAAAGCTCCGCCAGCAGGTCATTGCTACAGCAACCGTCTACTTCAAACGTTTCTATGCCAGGTGCTTATGCCATTTTCATGACAACAACACTGTGTTCTATTCATCAGCGAATTATAAATGGCACTAGGGGAGCATTGTATAATATCTACAGTGCCACCACATGCGCCTAAATATTTTGCTGTGCGACCTGGAATTTTAATTTAGGAGCACCAGGGCGCCTAGAAAAAATCACCCAGATGATAATTGTTGGAATTATTATTTCACTGTACCGCAGCCCTTGAATTCCATGGAGAATACACTGAGCGCAGTTTTTCACCGTCATGCTTTCCCCATTTACTACAAAGAAAACGACTTGTAACTTCAAATATTTTTAATTGTGCTCCTACATTTCTTTGTGTGTTCCTACATTTTTCAACTTTCAGCTCCCTGTAATTTTTGTATTTATTTTTAAACGGTCAGCGTAGAGCCCTGAGCTTGTTCCAAATATCTTTCTATTCCTCCCCCTCTCTCTCTCTTATTTCTTCCTCTGCAGGTACTCCCTGAAGAGTATAGACCCAGTGCTCATGGCTCCTACATGTGTGTTCCTGGCCTCCAAAGTGGAGGTATATATGGCCTGACATCCCACTGCCTTTCCAGTTTTCATAGTCTGTGTGGGAGTAGGGATAGGGTTAACTGCTCTGTAACGTAGTCTTTGATAGTGCACCCCACCCTACTCCATGACAGCATCCTCAAAGCCCTTCTGTTACTGTCTCTTCCAGGAATTTGGTGTTGTTTCAAACACTCGTCTGATCTCGGCAGCTACGTCTGTGTGTAAGTAAGGAGACACGAAGCGTTTCCATTTAGATATGATCTTATATTGAACATGACAAATACACTCTTGCTGTGGTACAAAGGCTACATTCATTCTGATGGGTTGCATTCATTTGATGTCAAATCTAACAAGTGTTTTTGTTTTGTACAGTAAAAACAAGATTTTCCTATGCCTTCCCAAAGGAGTTCCCTTACAGAATGAACCATGTAAGTCTGACCTAATCTTGCTGTTGAAATCATTTAGGATGTGCTGTATGAACAGTTCTTAGGCTAAACAATGTAGTATTTATTATAAAGTTAAATGATTGAATATAATTCATTGTTGTAGCTAGATGTTACGATCATGTTGCATTGTGGTGGGACCGATCCCTGAGGCAACACACTCACTATATTGTGGAATCTTTATACTTAAGCACTATGGTCCGAGGTGGTGTGGTATATGGCCAAAAAGGCTGTTCTTAAGCACGACACAACACGGAGTGCCTGGATACAGCCCTTAGCCGTGGATTATTGGCCATATACCACAAACCCTGGAGGTGCCTTACTGCTATTATAAACTGGTTACCAATGTAATTAGAACAGTAAAAAGTGATGTTTAGTTATACCCGTGTTATACGGTCTGATATACCACGTCTTTCAGCCAAACAGCATTGAGAGCTCGAACCACCCAATTTATACACCAGTCCTTTACGTTGTGTGTTGTAGTTAGGTATCAGTATGTTGGCATCTACGGAGATGCCACATTCCACAACTAGTGTTCGCAAGCCTATGGCAAAACTCCCATCGCCATGGGAGGTGATTTTGACCGTGGTCGGTTGCGTCCCCTCATCGGGGCGTATCTATCGCTGTGGCGCTAAGTGGAATACGATTGCAGCGCCGGTTATTTATCTACTGATTCCACGGAGTTGCCAGGACCACGTTGGGGCTGTCCTAACACCTTGTAGACAATTATTGATTCTCTGGTGGTGTGGCGCAATGAAGGAGGTGATTATTCACACTGTAGGGGTTCAGTTAGCAGAATGTTGTTATTCCCAGATACTGGAAATATTCCCAGATACTTCCCAGATAATAGAGAGAAAGGGATACAAGTTGAGACTATGACACTGATATATTTACTAAACTGAGTTTGTACTTCATTTGCTTTCCTCATTACAGATATTAGAATGTGAGTTCTACCTACTAGAGCTCATGGCAAGTATAGAAGGTTTTGTCTCTGTCACAGTACATTCAATGCTAGATGTCATCCATTTGTTGGATGGATGGATTATTTAATTGATTTCATGCGTGTTCCAGGACTGCTGTTTGATAGTATACCACCCCTACAGACCCCTGCTGCAGTATGTGCAGGACATGGGGCAGGAGGACATGCTACTGCCATTGGCCTGGTATGTGTTTTTTTTTTTTTTTTGCGGGAACATGTATTGATTTGATATGAGAATATTGAAACACTGTCTTATTTCTTTATAGGAGAGTAGTGAATGACACGTATAGGACAGACCTCTGTTTACTCTACCCTCCCTTCATGATCGCACTAGGTAAGACACCCCGTCAGGCCTCTCACATTTCCTACTAGTAGATATTCAGCTCAATAAAATATAGGTGAGGTGTTACACACACATTCTTCCCCCTGCATCCACAGCATGTCTGCATGTTGCCTGTGTGGTGCAGCAGAAAGACGCCAGGCAGTGGTTTGCTGAGCTCTCTGTCGACATGGAGAAGGTACGGCCACACAAAACAAATGGCATATTAATACATCAATCGGAGGGGAAAGCTGATTGTCTGTGCGGTAACGTATGTGCTCTGCTCAGATCCTGGAGATCATCCGAGTCATCCTGAAGCTGTACGACCAGTGGAAGAATTTTGACGACAGGAAGGAAATGGCTGTAGTGCTCAACAAGATGCCTAAACCCAAGCCGCCTCCCAACAGGTACAGAGATCTATCCTAATCTCACCTTAGTGTTCCACTTATGAACTGTGTTACATGAGCCATTCACTTCCTGTCTCAACTAACTGTTTTCTGTTTTGTTTGTGTACCAGTGAGAATGACCAGAGCTCCAGTGGGAACCAGAATAACTCTTACATCCAGTCATAGACAATGGGATGTCCACCTCGGCTCATGTATGATAACTCATCAGAGAGATGGCCACAGGAATGCTGGCATTAGCCAATCGGCGGCAGCAGTCCTGTGTTTCCATCCCTCAACAGTTAAAGGGCGCGTTCCTGTGCCCAGGTGTTGCTAACGTAAGATCTGCCATGCAACACCTGGATAGGTATTTTACGTATCAGCTAACCACATCTTATAGCAATATAGTGCCCGACCGGCACAGTTCGCTCGCAACCATTGGTTGATGCATTCAACGTCTGAGCAGGGGAACGCGACCAAAACCTTATGGACCTAACTGTGAGAAACAGGAGGATTTAGTAAGGGCGGGGGGACTACTATGAGTTGTGATGATCCTGACTTCCTTGAACACACTCGGGGAACAATCATATAATATGGAGCTCCGTGGGACCAGAGAACTTGATCATTAGTGATTGTGATGTGTGAGTGTCCCATTTGGCAGTGTCTTCATTCCTCAGGGAGAATAGTAGTCCTTTTTACTGGTATCGCTAAGATGATGGGACTCTGTACTGTTTGAGATGCGTTCTGAAAGGATGTAAGGCTGTTCGATTGTGTGACCCGATTGGATGTCCTGCTATCTAAGGTCTACATTGATTGGTTACAGAGCTTAGCAGGTGAAGTCATGGGGTAGAATGGAATTTATGGGGGTATACCCGCTAGATTCAAGTGTCTTCATTACCTGTTATATCTCCAGCCTTTGTAAATAGCTTTACTCATGTTTTTCATTTCATCTTTTGTGTTTTGCTTGATTGGGCAAATTTGCTTGGGTAGAAATCATGAAATGTATTTGCTGTCTGCTTCAAGTAAAACTGCTCAAATATGTTTACTATCATGATATAATTAGCCTGCAACAAAAACGTTTTATTTTTTATTCTGCTTTTTTTATGTGGAGAATTGTTAGGTTCACATTTTTGGTGGGGAAGGCAGGTGGATTTTTAGCTGTGTGTTCTTGATTGCATATTAAATCAGTCCTACACAAGCCAGGGTCCAATGTTTTCTGTCTGCATGTACCATGTATTTAATCAAATTGAATTGTCACAATACCTTTGTGTGCATATTTACTTGTAGATATTGATATATTTTCTGTACAATAATACAGTGGGAGGTGTGTGTGAGGTTGTTTCTCTTGGTTTCTGTATGTGTACGTGTTAATCTGTGTCCAGAACTGGGTGCTTGAATGCCTTACAAAATAAGCTGCACACGAGCACACTGTGTCCTATTGCAGGGAAGTGATGGTTTTTTTTTTTTTTCGGGGGGGATTTTAGTGGTCCCTTTGGGTGCATCCCAATAGTCTGAAGTGAATTCCTCTCCTTGTTATTGGTTGCTTCATATACACTTATGTGAAAAGAAAATCTAGATGAAATCAGACTGTTGGTGTTTGTGCTCCATATTACTTTCACATACCGGCTGTTTGCAAGTCATTAAAGATAAAGGAGAGAGAGGATCCAGCTTTTAGACTATTGAGATAGTCTTTTGCCTCAGAGTTCCCTTCCCCTCTACAGGCTCCATTTATCAACTGTGTTTACTTGACTGACTGGGATTAGCCTACTAAGGTGTTGCCCCCTGTCTCTATAGATACACAACATGAAAATGTGTTGTTTATCAAGTATTGGCTATTACTTGAACTGTATTTCTTTTTGAAAATATTTTGTGGTAATAAAATGAATATTGCAGTAACCAAATGGGTATATGCCGCTATAGCTCCTTCTTTGCACGACTGAATGTTTTATATTATTTGTATTTCAGGGGCGTTCAGCTGTTGCCTGACGCATGACCATCCTGACCGACCCATTCTCGTTTCGCTTCACTTCACTCAAAATATTCAAATCAAAGTTTATTGATCGCTACACATTTGCAGATATTATCGTAGGTGCAGCGTAATGCTTGTTTCTAGCTCCTAAAGTGAAGTCATGCAAAACAATACAGACATAATCCAAAAATAAATAAATTAATCGGTATAGCGAAACAGACTCGAAACTCGCGAGACTTCAGGATGGTTTTAGGCCTACGATACGAGGCTAACTCAGTTGTATAAGCTACCAATTCTAGCCCTACATTCTAGTGTTGCCTGGATTTAATTTTGTAATGGTCTAAAAGTTTCTAGAACTACTGATCATCTTGCAACAAATAAAAGTCATAGGCTACACCACCATGCAATAGTTAGGCCTATATGACTAGTGCGGTATGTTGTGGTAAGGAGAGTTAATGTAGAGTCGTTACGTATTAGTGTTACCAAAGCTGCAAAGCAGACATATTATAAAGTTTATGGGAACGGTATTTTTTTTTTAAGTAGCCCATGCAATTAGCCTACATTGAAGATGCCAGGAAATTGAGTAGCCTATGCTATTGCCCAACTGATCGCAAAAACAGAGTTTCAAAGGTACAGCTATCGTGACGTCACTCATCCGCGGCAGAGTGAGAGAGCGGCGACGATCGGCTGCGGAGGATTCCGACCCCGCAGCGGGGACGGGACAACCGCCAGGCGAGATGGCCCCTATCCCTTTCTTCCTTGCATCCCGCATCGCAACGACCCCTTGGCACGCATGAAGCCCCCGTTGATGAAGCCAAAACCGGCCAAAGCAAGGCAGAAAAAGGCCACTGAGAGAGAGAATGTACTGGCGCGTCGGGTTCGCCTGGACGCGCTCGTTTGTGGTTGATCTTGGACGGAACCAGAGCTTCTCCTTCGGCTTGTGCGGCTCCAATGAGCAGCTCTCGTTGTATGGGTACATCATCGCCTACCCTCTGCAGGACTACGGCGGGATCATGCCGCTCCTTGGGTCGGACTCGTGGTGGCGGAAAACGCTCTATCTGACCGGGGGCGCTCTGCTTGCCGCCGCTGCCTATCTACTGCACGAGCTGCTCGCCATCAGGTAGGGTTCCAAAAATGAATCCAGCCTAACGGCCCGTGTCCGCTTGAAGGAGATTCCATGTTTAGTCGCGTTATGGAAAGAAAATAAATTAACCAATGAATCACGCAAATGTTATGCCTCTTCGTATTCCAGTGATTGTGGCTATTAGGCCAAGATGTCAAATTAAAACCATCCATTGATTTGTTCATATGTAGCGTGAAGCCTGGTATTTGAGATATTTGTGTGTAAATACAATAAGATCATTTTCATTGCTGCAAAGGTTGACTCTTATTTATTTACGATTTCTCAAGGGCATGGGATGATAGGGCATGTGATATTGGCTAGATGGCTGTACCCAAGCCAAACATGTCTTCTCGTTTTCTGTCGAGTCGAGTCTTGCGGTATAGAAAAACATTGCGGTTGTGATAGAATGACCTTTACTAACCTCGCACTTGAGAGAAGTATACAGATAAAAGCCAGGCCCGAATATGTATTAGCTAAAAGGAATTGACCATCTGTGACCGAAAACTGCAGCTTCGCAGTAGAATCCCTAGATTTTAGCTGAAATATTGTCTGGGGGAATTGAGTTTGGTCGCTGCGGTCCTTAAAAAACATCTCGGGTTACCTGCAGCGATAACCCCAAGGCCTACTCAGCTAGATAAACACATTCTTACAGAGATGGATGCAGGATTCGATTTGAATTGACTTCACACTACACCACTAGGAATCACTGTGGCCTAAAGCTTGTTGTTGTATACACAAAAGGGCATTTTGATTGACTGTCTTGTTTTTTTACATGTGGCTAGCACTGTGTGTGTTTTCTTATAACTCTTCTTTTTACTCCGCCTGTACTCTATCTTAGAGACCCGTTTTAAATCGATCTCTAAGTAGTTACTGTCTAATTTACTTTCCTTATATGTCCTTACACCGAAGTGATTTGCATTCTATAGATAACTGGATCAATACGTTTGTTTTTTGAGGTATGTGGGCATTTCAGCACCACCGCTAAATGGACAGCTCCTCAGTATTTCAGAACATGCAGTCCTAGTGTTTCAGCGCCTTCAAAGTAGTAGACTACCGGTAAACAACTCCCTTTCAACTATTTTCAATTAATAAGGCCCCTATTTGTGACTATGTTGGTCAGTACGAACGTGTAATAGGATCAGCTACAGTGACCATGATAATGTATTGCAATATTTCAGTTGGTTGTGTCCTACTCGTTTTGACATTGTATTGTCCCGGTGGCAATGGCGCCCTTGCCCGAGGAAAGTTTCAGCATGGTCTTGTGCAAAGTTCTCTGTGATAGATAGCTGTAAAACGGGATCTACTGTAGCACATGAGATTGTTGTGTAAGATCTAAGAACATTTCCTTGATTATTTTCAAAGTACAATTTGATCATTAGCCTATAATCGACTCCAGATATATGTAAAATCTTGGAAGTGTCATGTGTGCACTATAGCCTACTAGGGGATCCTGATATCCAGAGATTCTAAAATAATGTACCGTGTGTTTGAATTGGGACATAATTTGCACTAATTTAATATGAGGATGGCCTTGCTACTCTCGGAGTTGAGGGTTTAATTCCCACACATTTATTTTTTGATTTCCAATTGGTAGTTGCAGTCTTGAACTATCTCCCGTATGGACTCGGGAGAGGTGAATTTCGAGAGCCATGTGTCCTCCAAAACACGACCCGCCAAGCCGCACTGCTCGCTTTACCCGGAAGCCAGCCGCACCAATGTGTCGTAGGAAACACCATACAGCTGGCGACCAAAGTCAGCGTGCATGTGCCCGGCCTGCCACAAGGAGTTGCGTGATGGTACAAGGACATCCCAGCTGGCCAAACCCTCCCCTAACCCAGACAACGCTGGGCCAGTTGCCTCATGGGTGTCACGGTCGCGACACAGCCTGGGATCGAACCCGGGTCTGTAGTGTCGCCTCTAGCCCTGTGATGTAGTGCCTTTGACCGCTGCGCCATTCGGGAGGCCTGCACACATATTTAATGGATATATGCACTAACCGTAAGTTGCTTTCAATAAAATGTATAAGAATGAGTGATTAGAATGTGGAGCTCAAACTGCCTTGCTCTGGCTGGTTCATAGGAAAGAACAGGAGCTGAACTCTAAAGATACCATCATCCTCCACCAGTTCTCCAGGCCAAAGAGTGGTGTCCCATCTCTCTCCCCCTTCTGCCTCAAGATGGAGACCTACCTGCGCATGGTGGACCTGCCCTACCAGGTGTGTTTGTGTGCGAGAGAGAGAGAGATGGGGAGGGGGAGAGAGACAGAGAAAGAGAGAGCGATGTTTGGGTTGGTGCGTAGTTGAATTATTTGATGTAACATTGTGTCATTTTCTATTGAAGAGTAACTGACCATTGAAATTCCTTCTTCCTCTTTCCTTTCTCTTTCTCCCTCTGTCATGCAGAACTACTTTGATGGGAAGCTGTCTCCCCAGGGGAAGATGCCATGGATAGAGTACAACCAGGAGCAGGTGTCTGGTACAGAGTTTATCATCGACTTCCTGGAGGAGAAGCTGGGCGTGAGCCTCAACAAGAACCTCAGTCCCCCGGAGAAGGCTGTGTCCCAGGCTGTCACCAAGATGGTGGAGGAACACTTCTACTGGTGAGACACTTCCTGACACTACAGCAAGACATCCACTAGATGCTGCTCTGTTGGGAGACCTAATTTATTTGATACTGAGGGATAGGATGATAAACTAGTGAATGTGATTGCGTCGCAAACCATTACATCTGTCCCTTGAAACTCACAACCCTGGTGTTGCAAACTCCATGCTCCAACCAACTGTGCCATCGGGACCACACTTTATCAGCGTATGGATTTGAGATACTGTTGACCTAACGGACATCACGTCTGTGTGTGATGACAGGACCATAGCGTACTGTCAGTGGGTGGACAACCTGGAGGAGACCCAGAAGATGCTGGCAGTGAGTGGGCCACTGAGTGACCTACTCAAGTGGATCCTGAGTCGCCTGACTGGCAGCATTGTGAAGAGGGAGATGTACGGCCACGGGATTGGACGATTCACCAAGGAGGAGGTCTACTCTCTAATGGAGAAGGACATGCGGACGCTGGCCACCCTACTCGGTAGGGTGAGGGTATACTGTAGATAATCATTCAAATCACAATCCTACAGATCATCATCCCCATCTCATTTCACAAGGTACAGTCTGCAGCCTTAGAAGCCTTGTTAATCTCATAACAGGGATACGGCCAGCTGTAGGTTCCATTGTGGTTTAATTAAGTTACTTGGGTTTACAGTACTATGGCCAGTTTCAAGTGCTTAAAGGAGCAGCCTTTTCATAACAAGATACATTGTACAATTCTGTCCTCTTCTGGAGAAAGTAGGATACTACACCATGAGGACTTATATCCAGTCAAAATTGTACCCCCATGTCCCTTGTTTCCATACAACATTCTTCTCCCCCCCTGATTCTTGGTATTTTTCTGGGTAGGTGATAAGAAGTACCTGATGGGTCCTAAGCTGTCTATGGTGGATGCCACTGTGTTCAGCCATCTAGCCCCTGCCATGTGGACCCTGCCGGGCACAAGGCCTGAGCAACTCATCAAAGGTGAGTTTCACCAACAAGCCACATTGCGTGTCGTGGTTAACATTACTCCCCAGAAAGGGCCTACATGGGTTCCAAAAAATTTATAAATAGCAAGTTAGGGCAACAGTGAGGGCAATCACCTACTTAAAAAGAAAGATAAGGAACCATTGTCATGCAGATCTTACCGCCCAATATTCCTCTTGAATGTGGATTACAAAACCATTGCTAAAGTATTGGCTTTTCGCATATAAACAGTAATACAAAAGTTGATTCACTCAGATCAAACTCAGATCAAACAATCTCTGCCATTTTTTCAATATAATCCGTCATACTAAAAACGTGAACGCTCCAAAAGTGTCAGTATCATTAGATGCTGAAAAAGCATTTGATAGGGTGGGATGGGCATATTTGGTGGCTGTCTTCAAAGCCTTTTGTTTTGGTCCTGTATTTATCTCCTGGATTGAGCTATTGTCCAAATCCCCCAAAGCAGCGTGACAGGGATGACCTTTGTCTAGTTATTGTCTTTAGCCACAGAACCCCTAGCATCAATTTGAACTCATGGCTCAATCCGGGGCATAGAGTTTGGTGGAGATCAACATGTGATATCATTGTATGCAGATTACATTTTACTTTATTTATCTGAACCACAACATTCTCTGTCATTTATTTTACTCATGTTAGACACGTGTGGTGCTGTGTCAGGATTCAAAGCGAATTGGGAGAAAATTGACATAATGGCCATTTCAAATAATGATTTCTCAAGCTTAGAAAGTACATTTTAAAATGAACAAAGATGCATATGACATACCTAGGTGTACTGATACCATGCAATCAGGAGGAGGCATATAAAATCAAGTATTTTATTTTACTAGATAAGATTGAGTCCAATGTTCAGAGATCTCTCTCTATTTCTATGTTAGGTAGGGTCAACATAATCAAAATGAATATATTACCAAGGTTGATGTATTTCAGGTCCTGCCAGTTTCAATTCCATCCAACTTTTAAAATAAAATACATGGCCTGCTCTCCAACTTTATTTCGAATGGAAAGACCTCAAGAGTCAAATTGACTGTTTTACACTTACCCTATGAAGCTGGAGGTCTTGGACTACCTCATATGAAAATGTATTACTGGGCTGCACACCTGCGTTCACTTAACAATGGACAGCAGACTATCCTGTGCAGGGAGGAGTATCAAAGCCATAAATGTAATACCTTAGGATCTAAAATATATTCACTACTTCGGGTCCAAGAAAAAAACAGACAATCCAATGATTCTCAATTCAAAGACCCAATATTGCCAGGCACCTTTATTTGGAACAACCTCCTGTGTTTAATGACAACATCTTTAAGTTCCAAAGTGGCATCATGAATTTTGAACCTGTGTACTATGATGGATCTCTACTTCATTCAATCAACTACAAGACAGATTTGGATTATCCAAGGCCCATTTCTTTAACTTCTGACAACTCAGAAATCGTATTCAATTGCGTCAACAGAATCTGGATGAACATAAGGCATCTAGAATAGACAAAATACTGAAAGAAGCTGATATGCCAAAGAAGTTGATTTGCCAAGTTATATGAAGGGTTGATTTGAAACTCTATATCTAAAGGACGAAATTGAGGAGAACCCTTGGTCACAGATATGTGCAAATACTAAAACCTGCTCCTACAACCTAAGACATAAACTACTGCAATTTAAGATAATTCATAGGACTTACTATACTCCTGCCAGAATGCATATAATACACCCAGAAATGTCACATCTCTGTTGGATATGCAAAAAGCACAAAGGAACCCTATTACATATGCTGTGGTCTTCTGATAAAGGGATACCATTTTGGGATAATGTATGTTCTATCATTTCATTGTGTCTATGAATGTATATCCATCTATCTCTACGATTATGTCTGTTGGGAAATGTAAATATTGATGATCAATATCAGAGAAAGTTTTGTAATCTACGTCTAATTGCTGCAAAGAAAAGTAGAACCATCAATTGGAAGGCCTCATATTTACCCTCAATAACAAAGTGGAGGACTGAACAATCTAGCCACATAACATTCGATTTTGTATGTTATAAAATTGAAAAAAACAGAAGTGTTTAAGGAAATTTGGAAATCATATGTTGATCACCTTGGGGAATGTGTTGTATAGTGGGCGTTTTGTTTTTGTGTTGTTTGTGGGGTGATGTGGAACCACATTGTCAAATGTAAAACAAATTCTCAAACGTAAAAAAGAAAACGGGATAAAAAACTGTGATGAGGAAGAAACCTTGACAGCAATCAGACTGGAATAGACTCCCTCTTTATTGAATAAAACACACCACATTTTGACCCATTCTCAGCTGAGCTTGTTGACCTTTGCTTTGTGTTGACCTTTGACCCACCCTATCCGCTCCAGGCGAGCTGATCAACCTGGCCATTTACTGTGAGAGGATCCGCCGGCGCTTCTGGCCCGAGTGGTTTGTTGATCTGGAGGATTTCTGTTACGATGACACCACAGAGGACGACGACTCCCCGTCCAAACTCCAGGACCTGGGGCTGTACTCCCGTACAGACACCTTCCAGGACGAGGCCAGCCCTCCTCACACGCACACACACACAATCTCACCAGACAGTGACCTCACGGGCCACTCGCTCTACGACTCGGACATGGACACAGAGGGCTCTGAGATGGAGCAGCTCAAGTGTTGACTGCCGTATGACACACACACGACACACACACCGCCTGTAGGGGTCTCATTGCCCCCCCCCCCTCCCCACAACACAGCACCCTGTACCTGTTGAGCAGGGAATAACTACTGAGGGGCATTTCTGTTGCCAGAGGCTGTTGTTTGTGTTAATGAGTGATGGATTCAGAGATTCTACACACACAATGGGCTGGAGGAAATGAAAGACTGAATATAGATATAAAGGAATAGAGATAGAGGAGTAGAGAAAAAAAGGGAGTAAAATAGGAAGAGAGAAAAACAGCCAAAGAGGGATAGACAGAGGTAAAGATAAACCGATGGAGAAAAGAGTTGAGAAAAAGAAAGATCAGGAGTTAATGACGCCATCGCTGAGAAACTCCTCTACCTGGGCGACATCAACGCCTGTTGCCCAGTTTCGCATTGTCGAGTTGTTGTTACCACGACAACAAGGTGGTGTGTGTTACCTGTGTCCCCCAATTTGAGATGCATTGTGTGTTTGACGTACCATGCGTGTTTGACGTACTGACCCCGTGACTTGCGTCCTTGCAAAATATGAATCATTCTATTGATATTATATTGATATGTCAGACACTGTTCAGACAAGATGCAGATGAGTGCAGTTCAATATAAATATGTAATCAGATCCCAAATCTGATTTAGTATGAGTATACATAGTGTAGATAGCCTGCTAATTACATATATGATCCCAATGTCATATAATGCAAATATGTGGTTCTCCCATACAACATCTCAGTGCTTGTTAAATATGACCAAACTACCTGGTGACCCCCAACTAACCCCTTTATGCTGATCTAGGATACGTTTTAGAACTTCTAATTCATCCATTTGTTCCCAGAAGACTGACACTTTTCATCTGCAGTCAGGGCATTAAGTATTTCCTCAATCCTTTATAGAATAGTCTGATGTAATGGGGGTATTGGGGATGGGGGTATTGTAGATTGTGGGGACATCTCAAAAGTCTAAAGTGGCTTCCTTTCCTAGTCTCCTCTCTATAATCTGCATAGATCTGAAAACATTGGATAGGTGAAAGCAATATGGTGGATGCCTACTTCAACGTTCTTCCACTTGTCCAATTCTTTCATATCAGATGAAGAAAAGAAGAGGAGGAGAGGAAACTACTGGAGATCCTTAGTTGTGTGTACTTTTAGCCATTGAGAGCGGATGAAACAATCATGTAGAAATAGACTAGATAGACATGGAGTTGCATGGCTGATAGGTGCCAATGAAAATCACACTTTATCCTGCTGGTTATCTGTTATCTACGTTTCTACGCTGGCCTGTCTTAATGTTTACTGTGATGCAGTGTGTCTGTCCATATGTGTGTACCTCAGGCCAGAGAAAGAGCACATGCAATAGATGAAAAGAACACTTAGGCTTTTGCTCAGCATCTCAGTTTTCATCACATATAGCTGGTGTGTCCACCCCCCTTTAAGAGTGAATCTTATCTAGAAATAGAAGGAAGAGAATGGTCATTGTTGCTTTAAGCATCAATTCACTCTGTGCTAAGCATGAAACCACTACTATAACCCACAGTGTTGGTTGCTAGTCTTACTTAATAGTAGGCTGTGTGGAACAGTGAAACAGTCTATTCTAATTAGTCTATTTCTAGTGCATGGCTGATGTGTGTGTGAGTGTGTGTGTGTGTTTGTGTGGTGTGTGTGTGTGTGTGTGTGTGTGTGTGTGTGTGTGTGTGTGTGTGTGTGTGTGTGTGTGTGTGTGTGTGTGTGTGTGTGTGTGTGTGTGTGTGTGTGTGTGTGTGTGTGTTTGTGTGGTGTGTGTGTGTGTGTGTGTGTGTGTGTGTGTGATGGGGCGTAGAGTCATCGTACGTCATGAGTTGATTTCGAGGCCTACAACGTACAGGCATTCAGGCTGGATGATCACAGCTGAGCATGTACATATATAGATACAGATACATATATAGACACAGACACAGATACATATATAGATACAGATACAAACACAGATGCATATATAGATACAGATACATATATAGACACAGATACATATATAGATACAGATACATATATAGACACAGATACATATATATATAGATACAGACACAGATAATATATAGATACAGATAAAGATACACATAGTTACGGACACAGATACAGATACATATATAGACAAAGATACAGACACAGACATAGTTACATATATAGTTACAGATACAGACAGAGACACAGTTACAGATACAGATATAAACACAGTTACAGATACGAACACAGATACAGATTAAGATACACATAGTTACAGACACCAAGGTTGTGTCTTGGTATAGACAGACACAGATACATATATAGACACAGATAAAGATACACATAGTTGCGGACACAGATACATATATAGACAAAGACATAGATACAGATAGTTACGGACACAGATACAGATATAGACAAAGACATAGATACAGATAGTTGCGGACACAGATACAGATATAGACAAAGACACAGATACAGATAAAGATATAGACACAGATACAGATGCAGCCACAAACACAGAGACAGACACCGATACAAATATAGACACAGATACAGATAGTGATAGACACAAATACAGATACTGATAGATACAGATACATATACAGCCACAGTTACAGATAGATACAGATACAGTAACAAAGACAGATACAGATACAAATATAGCCACAGATACTGATAGACAGAGATACTGATAGACACAGATACTGATAGATACAGATACATATACAGCCACAGTTACAGATAGATACAGATACAGTAACAAACACAGATACAAATATAGACACAGATACAGATACTGATAGACAGAGATACTGATAGACACAGATACATATACAGCCACAGTTACAGATACACATGGCCACATTAGAGGATACAGAGGCAGGGCTCTCATCTTGTCTAATGGCAGCAGAGAATAGTAGTGAAGTAGTGTGGCTAGATTGTGTTCTCTAAGGAAGGAGGAGCGGTTAGTAATGCAAAGATGATCATACTGATTGTAATGGTAATGATGCTGATGATGATTAAGATCCTCTACAAACCTTATTGCAACTTTAATTTTCCTGCACAATGAAAGTGCTCAGACCACATGTCGCCACATCTGAGTACAAAACAGTCAGCCTCTATATCAAATCAAATGAATTTAATTTATATAGCCCTTCTTACATCAGCTGATATCTCAAAGTGCTGTACAGAAACCCAGCCTAAAACCCCAAACAGCAAGCAATGCAGGTGTAGAAGTGTAGGGTTCCATGGTGTGAATTTACACAGTGATACATAAGCCTTTGTGTATAGATGATGTATACCAGTCTGTCACTGTCTGTGTCACTCCCTATACCCTGTCTGCATGTTTCCTGCCTTCACTTATAAGAGCCAGGGGAGAGACACAGCCTTGGTGTTGACCGCTTAAGCCCGTGCCAGCATATTATTTATGTATTTATATGTAGTCTACATGATTTATTTTCTATTTATTTGTTTTCTATTTGTTTTGTGTATTTATGGATGGGATGTTATGAGGTTTTGTTTTTGCACTAATGTAATGTAGCTATTTATTTTCTATTTATTTGTTTTCTATTTGTTTTGTGTATTTATGGATGGGATGTTATGAGGTATTGTTTTTGCACTAATGTAATGTAGCTATTTATTTTCAATTTATTTGTTTTCTATTTGTTTTGTGTATTTATGGATGGGATGTTATGAGGTATTGTTTTTGCACTAATGTAATGTAGCTATTTATTTTCTTATGTTTGTTTTCTATTTGTTTTGTGTATTTATGGATGGGATGTTATAAGGCATTGTTTTTGCACTAATGTAATGTAGCTATTTATTTTCTTATATATTTGTGTACATGTGTTCTAATGCTGCCAATGAGGTTTTTCTTCAGATTCTCTCCTATTTGAACACGGTAACGAGTTGTATGTCGCTGTACGTCTATGTTGTGTGCAGTCCTCTTATTCTACTGGAACTGGGTTGCCATTGGTTTGTCAGAACTGTGTTGTAATCTCAATTTCAACCTGAAGCAAACCTCTCTTGGAATCGGGACATGTTCAAATCATGTTTGATGATTATGATTTGTTCCAGTAGACGTGTCAAAGCCCTACTACCAATGGGCATGCTTATGATGTCCCTTATCTAGTACAAATCTTTTCTCAAAACAAACCAAAAAACGATTGTGTTATCCTCATCCTACCATACCTCATCGCTTAGCTTTGTGCCAAGTGGAACGTTAACGTTGACAGAGGCTTTCCAGGGTCCTCTTTAGGATACTAAATAGAAGTTGCCCATAGTCACATATCTTGGATTAGCTGTCCCTCCTCTAATCTATACCTTAACCATGAGGGCCATGCAAAACTGACCTTAGATCAGTGTCTATGGGCAACTTTGTCCTACTCCGTTACAGATAGCAAAGGTCAGGGGTCAGAGTTCAGTCCTATTGTGTCCCTTCCTTGTTGAGATCTGTGCTATTAGACTACTAGAGCCATATTACATAGTCAGTCTGTGTTGTGTGTGCTGAAACATGTGTGGACTCTCATAGTGTATACTGGATATAGGTGAGCAAAAAAAGAAAATGTGTATATGAGCTAAAAGAAAAACTCTGTAACATAATAGATAAGAACTTCCTATGAATGTATTACCACTAGAAATGAGTGGCTGTATGAAAAAGAATTACTCCTAATATTTCATTAAATATAGCTGTGTTCATTTTAGCATGTGTGTTTTTGAGAGAAAAAATGGCATTGGATTTGACCATTTAAAAAAATATATTATTATTGTGTTTTGTTTTTTGGGGGGGGTTACCTGTGTTTTGTTTTCTATTGTGTTTTACCTGTGTTTTTGTTGTTGTGTGTTTTGTTTTTTACTGTGTTTACCTGTGTTTTGGTTTTTATTGTGTTTTTGTTTCTATTGTGTTTTACCTCTGCATAATAGACAGAGTTAGCAATCCTAGATCTGCTATCAGTACTATACTGTCGGACTATCTTTCTCTCTGTTGGTATCTCTCCCCCTCTCTCTCTCTCTCTGTCCCTCTCTCTCTCTCTCTCTCTCTCTCTCTCTCTCTCTCTCTCTCTCTCTCTCTCTCTCTCTCTCTCTCTCTCTCTCTCTCTGTCCCTCCCTCTCTCTCTCTCTGTTGATATCTCTCTCTCTCTCTCTCTGTCCCTCCCTCTCTCTCTCTCTGTTGGTATCTCTCCCTCTCTCTCTCTCTCTGTCCCGCTCTCTCTCTCCTCCTCTCTCTCTCTCTGTCCCTCCCTCTCTCTCTCTCTCTGTTGGTCTCTCTCTCTCTCTCTTTGTCCCTCTCTCTCTTTCTTCCCCCCCTCTCTCTCTTAGTTCAGCATCTAGGGCTCAACATCATACAACTTCATATCTTATCATCACTTACAGTCATATACTGTGAGTATATCAATTTGTGTTATCACCCACACATCTGTCTCAGTGTCCCTCTTAGTGTGCTAAGACAATACTAAGCCAACCCAACAATATGAGAGGATTAGCCTCGTTGCCCATTTCTTTGTGTATGTATGTATGAGGAGTGGGGGGTGCATGAGAGAGGGGTCTAAGACGGAGTGGGGAAAGACTGGGGGATGATGGGAAAGACCGAGATAGACAGGGAGAACGGTAAAGACAGAGAGACAGACAAACAGAAAAGGAAAGCCAGAGACTAAGAGCTAGAGAATACGATTTGGAGGACTTTGGCTCATTTTCCGTCTGTGGCCGTATTGTGATTGAAATCCATGAAGGGTCTCTCCACATAGACAGTGGGTAGCTCTCCTCTCTCATGTCTTGCCTCACTCTGTTTTGAAATGGGAAATTCAGTTCAGACAATGGCACTGGAGCAGCATCCTATTATTATAAAGCTCTGGTGAGTCAGAGATGGCAGACTACAGTGCTGGAGCCGGCGGCAGAGAACTCAGAGTGTGTGTGTGTGTGTGTGTGTGTAATGACATGAATAATGCAGAGAGTGCCTGTAGGAGCTTGAGGGCCGCGAGCAGGGCAGATGGTCGCCTGCTGATAGGACAGAATCCAGGCAGCAGGGTCCTCCAGAGAGCTGGGTTTACACACACACTCATTTCCCCTCTCTCTCTCCCACACACATAAATGGTATTTTCTCTCTTTTTTAATTTCCCTCTGTCTATTTCCTTTAAACACACACACGCACACTTCTCTTTTCACTCTCTTTCTTGTGAACGCATGCATACAAACAGTATGGCCATATTCTGCACAACTGAAATACTGTATGTATTTCTGACATTTCATAATGAACTATGCTGTGTGTGAAGCCACATGAGGCTGCATTGCCCTTACTGTAACTTTACTGTAGAGATCCCTGCAAACGGACATATATGTCCTATTGCCAATATCAAGGATCTGTTTATCCTCGCTGAGGGCATTCTCTCTTTCTCTCTCAGTTCGACACAGGGTTTCTTTGGCTGCAGATGACTTTGTATTAGATTATTACAAGGCTATAAAAAGGAGGGTGAGCCAGAAGATGAGATCATGTCTTACAGAGATGTAAGTGCTCAGTGATAAAAACAGCAGCTATAGGCTGTTTGAACCACAAGCCCAACCTGAAGCGATGCACAGTACAGTCCACTAGATGGCACTGTGAGACCGTTACAGAGCTTGACGGAGCAGCTCCCCACCGTGTTTTCCTCCGAGGCCGTAGGACCACATAGACTGCAAAAGGACAGGACACCCTGAAGCAGAAATGGTAAGCTATTGTACAGAAATCAGGAATGTTTTCGACGATAAACACTCCTATACAACCAATAACTAGCCTACGTCACAACATAATAATTTGCTGTTCATACATTCTCAAAATTTGGAATTATCTTTCATTTATAGGCCCAAATAATAAAATCCCACCCATGGTCCCGGTAAACTTGTCTATAGCCACTTATAATTTCTTTCTCCTTTTCCAAAAAAGATGTCATATTCTTTTTGAAAGTAAAAGGTACCAAAAGTGATAACTTACCAGTTTAAATATTTATTCAATAGGGCATTCATGTATTGGTGGTCGAGAATGTTGATTTAAAAAAATAAGTAATGTGAGATAAAATATAAGTACTGTGCCTATATGTTCAAACACGACTGCTAGTTTAGGGTACGCTATCTGACCGTCTGTTGAGACACATAATAACCTGTAATAGCATATCGTTTTTCTACGATTTTATTGCATTTCAGGTAAGAAATGTGGGTCTTTTTAGAAACACTGTAATCATATATTCTCCATAAAGACGTCTAAAAGCAAATTGTTTTTATAACTGTCGCAATTGTTTTATTCGTAGGCCTACACCTCTGTAACATGTAGAAAACGGTGGCTCCAATGGTGGACACAGAAATGACGTCAAAGTAAGAACAATATAATTTTTTGTATAAATGTTATTAACAGGCTTCTTCTGTAACGACACGATTTCTTTCCCCAAGACAATATCTGTGCAAATCAGCGGTAATATACAGTTATCGGAAACCGCTGAAGGACATTTTGTGCAAGCAACCAAGACAGATTGATAAAATCCATAATTATAACGCAGGTTCGTGCGCTCAAGCCTGTTGCGACAGCGTTGTGCGTGACAGCCGTGATCCATTAGTCAGGCTCAAATAATATGAACAGAATACAAAAGGATTATAAAAAACAAATACATTTTAATGACAAAAAGCATAATATAGAAATTGTGCAATTTTTATTTTATTTTCCCCTTCTGTTGATCAGAGTCACAGGATCGGGGTCAATTCAGAATACGTATGAACTCACATCCAATCCAACCTTTTGAGTTTGAATTTGAATTGTCAAGAAAAAATATTTACATTTGAATGTGAATGACAGGAAATACAATTTAATTAAATTGAATTCCACCAATTCTTTGTATTGAATGTGTGGGCCTCCTCAATTTGTATTTTCCTAGGGAGCCTTTTCACTAACTCCAGGTCTACTTGTGTCAATAAATGAGCCTATGTTACATTTTATTATGTAATTATCAGTGAAATATTAGGCTAGTTTGACTGGTGTGTGTGTGTGTGTGTGTGTGTGGGGGGGGGGGGGGGGGGGGTTATAGATTTGCTATACCAATGTAATACATTTTTGTCAGTAGCCTATGTGGAGAATTTCCCATGAATTTAATTAAATTTCCTGTCATTCCATTTCAAATCCCGAATCAGCCTCCTCCAGACACCATTCAAATTCAAATCCACGTTCTTGAAATAACTTACACATTTGGACTATTGTCCTTGATTTTGAATTTAGTCCAGGAATTGCCAAAGTTGACCCCGACCCTGCATGCTGTCAGATAGCCTATATATCACGAGTTGAGTAGCACAAGAGCAAGTGCACGTGTTTGTGCTTTGGCACTGGTCTACAAGAGGCAATTCAACAAACAAACAAACATACAAAGCCATACAAAAACAAATAAAGTTACATCCCACGAATAATTCTTCTTAGTGAATTAATCCTTGTATAGATGAATTAGAGCCACTGAAGACTGAGCTGGTACATATATATTCCGTGATTTTCTTCTTACGAAACGAAGGCAAATGACAGGCTTCAGTGATATGGGTCTTTACAGTCTCGGTCTTTCTGGTCACAGCATTTTGGAAACACAGAAATAAATATACTAATACAACACATAGCCTACTGTAAAAATTCGCGCAGAACGGTCAAATGTACACGATGATGGACACGTCACGAAGTGTCAAGAGAAAATAAAATGAATTCATTTTCATGGTTCTTTTGACCCCGTAGTGTGTGCCTTGCAAAGGCATACACAAGCCACAATTATTATTACTGTATTATTATTGTTATTGTTATTATGATTATTATTTAGGCCTATTATATGACAGTTGAATTTTTATGAAAAAAATGTGTTTAGATTATTTGGATACAATCTGACCACATATATAACTGAGATATTGTCCCTTGGTAAATATGTTGTTGACAGTGTATTATCTACTGTGTTTACTATTTGATGGTCATTAACCAACTGCAATTCAAATATAGGCTAGTTAGACAAACTGAAACTAATTATGACAAATGTTTGATTAAAATTAACTTCATTAAATATTGATCATATTGATTTATTGATTAAATACATCTCAAAATACATCTCAATATATCCCATGTCCCTTTTCCCATGTATGCATTCCTTATGACTCTGGACATACACAGTATAACCATGGTATATGCTTTGCCTTTGTGGTAGAAACATAATAATAATAATACCTTGATAATAACAATAAAAATAGGTTAAATAATAATACGCTGGTGATGGCACTGGCTAGTATTAAGTGGTTCAGCAGGTGTATTGAGCTTCGACCGTGTTAAACCCCTGTTGCTTTTGTTATGACTGAAAGATGGCGTTTATTTACCGACTGTCGACTGCAACTTGTATGCCTGTTTCCCGCGGGTAGGCTCGTGCACACAGCCTATACTGTCTTTCTTTTTTTTACACGTCTTGGCCATAACATCGATTTGATGCCAATGATATTTAACCTTTTTTTGGTTAGCACACACACCAAACACGGTCCATGTAGCCGTTATTGCGCGTAGCATCTCCACTGCATGACAACTCCACATAGCTCTCGCTGTGTCTGGGGTGTAGTGCTTTAGTTCCAACACTCGGTATTCCCACTGTGTTCCATAGTATCAAAATTAGCACTGGCGACAGTCCAATGCTAACTGGCCCAGCAGAGAAACATAACGGTCATTCATATCCTTTAGGGTTCCGTGTGTTTACTATAACGGGTTTCAGATCATTGTACAGGGGTTTGAGCGCCGTGGTGAGGTGGTGTGTCCCCATACATGTCCTCAGTTCCAGGTAACTGTCCTCCAATGGGCGTCATCCTCTTCTCTTTCTGCCGTCTGTTACAAAACCAAACCCTCACCACTTCTTTCTCCAGCTGCAGGCTGTCCGCTATGGAGGTGATCTCTGCGCCACCGGGTTTGGGACTTTTGAGAAAATGGCTCTCCAAAGCCCCCTTGACGCCCACCTCGATGGAGGTTCTCTTTTTCCTCTTCCTCCCCTGCGCCGCGATTTTATCTAGGCTGGTGGGGCTCCCCGAGGTGGAATCCGCCTCCTCCAGCCACTTGTTAAGCAGTGGTTTGAGTTTACACATGTTTTTGAAGCTTAGTTGAAGCGCCTCGAACCTGCAGATAGTGGTCTGGGAAAATACATTTCCATACAGGGTTCCGAGCGCCAGCCCCACGTCAGCTTGGGTAAAGCCTAGTTTGATGCGCCGCTGCTTGAACTGCTTGGCAAACTGCTCCAGGTCGTCTGAAGTTGGCGTGTCCTCGTCCGAGTGGTCGGGGTGTCCCGCGTGCTGGTGGTGCGAGAGAGACGACTGTCCCCCACCTCCATGCTCGCTCAGGTGCGGGCTGTGGCTGTGGTGGTCTTCGTCCCGCAAGGAGTGGTGGTGCATCTGCTCTGGTCCCCCCAGGCCGAACCCAGACTGGGAATACACCAGGCTCTGGCCGTCAGACGTCGCCATACCGGGGATGTGCGTGGTGGCCGTGCTCGTTCGCCATGCCCTGGCGTCGTGATGCGCCTGGTGCGCTAGGTGAGGGTGTCGCTGCTGCTGCTGTTGCTGTAGACTAGCGGAATTCTGCTGCTCCTCCCGGTCGCTCTGTAGAATGGGCTTCACGTCCTGCTCTCCGAGGGGACTCGACGGCCACGGAGCCCCGTCCCCGTGCGACAGAGCCGTTATCCACTGGTGCGCGTGGCTGAGGGGATGACCGCTGCCCGGTAGCGTGTAGTCGTTCTGGAGCAGGGTGTGCGCGTCCCTGTACGCCGCTGCCTGCTGCATGCTCCCGGACTCCGAGTGCGGCGGCGGCGCGCTGCTGGGGGTAGTCAGGACGCTGTAGTGGTTGGACGCTGCGGTCGCCATAACTCTCGAAGCCGAAGTGATAGCTCTCTTGTTAAAGAAGCTGCCTTTGACAGTTACTCTTTTCCGCCACGGGGCAGCTAGGATTCTCTCTCGTTCTCCCTGGCGCCGTGCCAAGGGGACGCAGAGGCGCGCACCTGAGGTCCGCCTCGCTCCGCTCTTTATTGGCCAAGAACGGTTGACAGATGTGGTTACCCCTGACAGCACCACGCTCATTGGTCACGCGGGGTTCTATAGAAGCCCCTATCACTCGCCCCAACAATACTGGCAGTCCTGCTGCAAACTACAAGGCAGAGTGAAAAGCTGGGGTTGACTGAGAAACACTGGATATACTCTTATCTCAGTGGAAAAAATGAGTCATTAAACTTTACCTTCGATAAACTTTTATTAGTATGTTCGATTGATGTAATGTATCCTGAATAAGTAGGCTATTAATCTTTTTGTGAGAAACATCCACAAACTGAATGCGTAAAAATGCATAAGAACCATGGGCTATATCATTTGTGCAAATGTTTATAATTTTTTTGCTCATGTTTTTATTTATTTCACCTTTATTTAACCAGGTAGGCTAGCTGAGAACAAGTTCTCATTTTACAACTGCGACCTTGCATAAATATAGCCTAGACCTATTCACCAAACAGTATAATCTTTTTACATTTAAAATCTTTTATCTTTATAGAGTTGCATTTTGAGAAAATCCTTGTTTTGTGTAGACCTATATTTATGGAGGCTTGCGCTCAGAGCAGTGGGATATTAACTGTCACGGACCCTCCAGCTGCCTCTCGCGATGCTGTCCAAAGAGAAGGGGCGCATTTTTCCCGGCCCTCTGCCCCGTTGCCATAGCGAGCGCATTGAATGGAACAACAACGCCCACGTCACAGCTGCATTTGCCTCTTCTTTTCGTTCCATTCCAAAGGGCCCATTCGAGCAGCTTGCTCGGCCGACACAACAAATAAAAGGAGGCAAGCGAAGAGGGCACCTCGGGGCCAAGGAGAGAGTGGTGAATAAATATCCTCTCTAACCCACTGGCGCCCACAGTGCCCCTAAATTCTGTGCCTGTTTGGTAAACTTCGCAATTCATGCACCCACACTGGACCCCGGTACCAATACACGCCACATGCACAGTAGCCTACTAGGTAGTTCAATAGCTAACGTTAGTTTGTATTATTTTAGCTAGTTTGTTTGTATTCTTTTTGTTGTTGTATTGTTTGTATATTATTGTATTTTACATTTGTGTGACTGTCCTGTCGTTGTCTATCAGTGTTTTGTTGTTGTCTGTCAGTGTTTAATTACTTGTCAGGTCATTTGTTTTTTGTGGACCCCAGAAAGAGCAGCTGCTGCTTCTGCAAAAGCTATGTGGATCCAAATAGGTGGTGGGCCATAGCAAGCTAGCTAGCTGCTTTAGTTTTTGAGATGATCATCTATGTCGAGGGAGGAGCTGGTCTTGACATATTGTGTTTATGTATTTATTCTGAACACATTTCTGTTTGTTGGCAATGTCAATTCTTGCAATTTTCAAAATACCTATTTTTATGTTCTCTAGCTGGACAGGCAAATGCTGCCTAGTACTAAACTGTAAATCAATCAAAACTTGTGTACTATCTGTGGTACTTTCTCTGCTCAACACCTCTACTAAGCACATTATCACCTCTACTAAGCACAATAAAGTATTTATTTATTTGTAATCTAACTATTTAGCAAGCTGGAAAATCTATCCCAATTTACAACCCAGCAACCATAGTAATGTAGCAGCTTGCTAGTTAGCGAGCGAGTTACAACAAGTAGATCTGTTGCTAGCTAGCAGGATTAGATGGCTTTATCACTAGCTAGCATGTCATTTCTGGACACGGAGTGTTTTAGCTTTCCGTTTATTACAAGTAATAATTTAAGACTACAAAAATCTATTGGACAAGTAGTGTAAATCTAACAGAGTCACAAAGGCAGGATCCACTAATTTCATTCATACTCACAAATAAGAAATGCCACATTATCCCTGTCTATAGTTGGAGTTGGACGAATGCAGAGAATCAGACTGTCAGGATGTTCATTTTCTAGCTCACAAACTACATTCCTTTACTGTGATGATTTATTGTATTCATTCTTGTCTCTCACTTTTGTCTCACATGATCTATTCAGATCTCCTGTGTCCTGCTCCCAGAGATCAACCAAGTGCTATTCACCAAGCATGGGCTGATTCACTCACCTACTGCAGTTTGAACTAGCCCTGCCGTCACTATTTAGACATTGGGACCACATATGCATTTGAATGTTGTCTTTTTTTGTGGATTTTGTCTTACACATTCTAGTGCATTTTAGAGTACAAGAACACCCACTACAGATACACATGCTTGTTTGAGCATTTCAAAGACTAAATTCAATATAGAATCAGTTTAACAGGTTACAAACAGATTATTTTACTATTGTAAAATGCAGTGGGGAGAATTCTATTGTCCCATTCAGGAGCTCAGACTTTTGCCATAGATGGTCGAGTTCTCGTCTCTGGACCATACACATTATGCTAAAGCACTTGTCTCTCTCAACATCGGTCAGCTACATTGGTGACCAGGGTGGGTTTATTTTGATATGCCTAACGGGCCTGGGCACACAAATACTCCTAGAGAGAAGGGAGGGGTACTGAAGCATGTGTTGTTGACAGTTCTATAGTCTACATCAGAAACCAGACGTTTTGGCAGATGGTAAAGCTCTCATTTTTGGACTGCAACATTGTAAGATTGTGCCTTCCATGGCACCTGATATACATTGATTGGTTACACTATATTTAGATACTTCAAATACTGCCTGAGACACCTTTACTATTTGTCTCCGTACTCAATAAATGGTGAAACACAATTTGGGATGGTGTTCTTTGTTCCAATGTATATGCATGAAACTAGGGCCGGCTCTAGCCATTTGGGAGCCCTAAGGAAGATTTGGTTGAGGGGCCCCCCACCTCGCAGCAAAACATTTTAGTGGCCCCGGGAGAGAACATTTTAAGTTTTAAAAGTTCATTTCCTGCAATTCTATACATTTTGCCATGGTGCAGAGATTTTTTTGTTCATTTTTACAGCTAATTTCCTGCAATTCTACCCATTTTGCCATGGGGTGGAAATACATTTTTGCAGTTTTAAACACCCACAGGAGTGTAAATAAAAAAAAAATCAGCTGAAAGATAATGCCCATATCATACCCATAACGTTGCACAATGATTTAAGTCAATAAGTCATTGTTTTAGTCAAAGTATGATATATTTGGGGTTGAAGTGGGAAATCCAAAGTGCTAACTTTGGATATTTTCTGTGTCATTGCCATATGTTTCCCCTATGATATGACGTGCTAATACTTTTCAGTCTACGTTTATTTTCAGGGCTGTTTAAAAAAAAATATGTTACCACTCACCATCATGGCATTGTTTATTAATCAGAAACACCTGCAATGTTCTTCCTCTTTACAAGTCGCGACTGAGCCGAGTAATATAATAGATCGTCTTTGGCTGATCCAAACAGCTTTTCGCCGCAGCCTACACTTGGCCGCCTGAGCCACGCAGAAAATTAAAATAGGGTTTGCAAACTTGTGTTTTTGCACCTCCACTTTTTACCAGCAAAGTATTATATTCTATTGGATAATTTGTAAATTTTCACACATTTTTCAGCTAGTCTGTATTTAAAAAAAAGCTATTTTATAAATGGTAAAATTGTGTGTGATATAATTGCATTTTGGAACACCGCTCCCCCGTCGCCCCAAGATGAATGATTTTGATTGGTGCAGCAAGAAATCACAAGTGTCTACTTGTTGTTAATTCTTGAATCCACGTGGAAATCACCACAACGTTCCCCACCCTAATTTGTGAATATGTATTAGCAGCTGCGTCATTCTTCGGAGGTGGAACCTAAATAATTTATTTCCGCTATCGGACAGGAATTACGTAGAAATAGTGCCCTATTTGCCCTCTGGTGGGAGCCTTTAATGCTAAATTCCTACAATTCTACACATTTTGCCATGACTTATGCCATGTTAATATGATATCTGAATGAGAATGACCAACAAAATCAATGGGAGCCTCCTGGAGGTCAGTGCTCTTGGGCATGTGCCCTGTGTGCCCAGTCAGTATTCGGCCATCATTACAACAAGTTTAGATAGCTAGATTAACTATCCATCAAACAATTGACATGGCTAATTGTCAGCTAATTGAGTGACTGACATAACAAGAGAAAAACTGCTGATGCATAGCCAAATATATAAATTGCACTTGCTGTATTTCACTATTCTTACTCTCAATCATATATTTTTGTGTGTGTGTGTGTGTGGGGGGGGGGGGGGGTATATTTTGATTCAGAGAGTTTGTTAGTCACATGCACAGGGTTGCAGATGTAAATGCGGGGTACAGTGGAAATCTTAAGCGCCGAGCTTCAACAGTGTAGGTCAAAGGGAATGAAACACTTGGAGACTTTGAAGAGAAATCCATAGCTCGTAGTTAGTGGAATGATGAATGGATTGGCCAGATTTTGGCATCATCAACTTTTAGAAAGTTAGTAGGAAAGTTAATTATTTAAACCACCTAAATATACTCACATTCACTGAACTCAAACATTCATTTCCTTACTGCTGTTTCTATAATCCTACAGGCTCTATTATTCTCCATACCTTATATTCCACTGCTTCCAACGTTATGCAGGCCCACCATGGTATTGGGCAGCTGCTATTTAAGAACGCATCTGGTTTAGAAATCAAACTCTGGTTATCTTATTGCATAGCGCATTGTTTTTAGAGAAGATTGTATTACAATTTGCAAAGTACGCTATATGTGCTATACTATATGCTATACGCTATGCCATATGTATTGGCTAATATGCATATGCAGCTGTCTAGCGTACATGACACATCTGCATGCTTTTATTTGGGTTTCTATGCAAAGTATATGATTGAATGTTTCTTTAAGCCTGCAGCTAGTTACTTGAAATGAGACATAATCATGCCAAAACATGATAAAGCATTTTTAATTCACAGATATATAGCTAATGAAACACAAATTGACATTTACAATAGCTGGCTAGGCTAGTCAAAACTGTAACATTGGCTAGCTTTCAATAAATTGGCTAAATGGTCAACGGAGATACCTCTTCATACGATCAAGACCATTCCTATTGGATTCTGCATCAAGTGCACTCGAAAACAGATATTTCTCTTCTTTCAGTCTGGGAGCTAGCTAGCAAAATCTGGTCCACTTCATCAGACAACAGCTGGCGTTTTTACATAGCTGTGTTTACATGGTAAATAGAAACAGGCCATTGGCTGCCTTCATCATAAGGGATATGTACGGAGTTCTGATTGGTACCAAGTTTAGCAGTTCTGCATATTTTCTTGAGCAGACAGTGTGTTGAAAAATACTTTTTATGATAAAATGTGCAGGAATTGAAGGTGCCAACAAATGTTATAGTCATGATATGAATGTTTTATTGTAATTTACAAAAAAATCAGCTCCTTCCTCGCCAGGGATTGATCAACTTCACGTTTTTCGGCTTTGGCCCACCACCTAAAATAAACAAATATAGATGAACATGAATAATTACAAATGATCAAAGGCAAAAACACCTGTGCTCCATAGTTTTCAGGAACACAGCAGGGGATAATGTAGTCTACAACACAGGATGAAGGGCATTTGTTTTGTGATAATAATTAGGACTGATAATAAATATAGTTTGTATGCATAACATGAGAGAGAAGGCAAAACAATGTTGGATATTATGTGACACTTGTAATAAACGGTATAGGTGCCAACTATATAAACAATTTCAAATATTGAAATATAGCCTACACTATTGTTTTGGGGAGATTTGTGAAATAATTTTGTAGTTACTTTCCACCAAAACTGAATTATTTGCAGGGATGTTAAATATACTTTGTTCTATTTTGTTCAATGTTTGTTCTACCTCCAAGAACCAGAACCAGCAGGGAATCAGGAAGATGGTGCTGTTTGTAAACTGAAAATGGTGTCTGTCCTACCTACCACTCTGTGTCAATAGATTAAACAAGAAACTTGATAGGCAAAAAATTCTCAAGGAATTGTATTCCGTCATTTATTTGCCTATTACAGACTTATCATTGACAGGGCTATTTGATTGTGGAAAGTTTACAGAATGCAACTTTAAGATAATTTTGAGATCAAGTTATTTCAATGCAAGTTGCATACCATAGCTTAAAGAATTGGTTAAAAATTCATGCACTTTTCCATATATAACATATATATATCAATGAATTGAAGAGTCAAATAAAGTACCTGATCTGGGCATCAATCAATCCTATAATGAATCACCCAGATCGAAAGAACATTTGTGATGATTAGGTCATAATTCCGAGAATTACCGAACTTTCCACCGGGGGCCTCCAACGGTCATGGGCAGAGAGAAGCAAAACATATTACCCTAATGGTGTAATATGCAAACTACTGACCGCCCAATTACAAGACTTAATAACGCATAAACGATGCGAGTCCTGTTTTTAAGGCGGACAGGCTACAGTATGTGTTAATTCAGTCAAAGGACTGGCGCGGCTGTCAACACAGGCCAGTTAGATAGGCTTTGTCTCTCTGTTTCAGGAGCCTCAGCTGACTGTATTCAAAAGACTGAGAGTTAATGACAGAGAATCTGAGTGTTAAATTAACAGTAATTATATGGCCTGCATGCTGTAAAGATTCAATTTCTCCAACTCTAATGGGGTAAGTGTCCCCACGCGCAGTGAGTTTCCGCTTTATGATATTTATAACACAGATAGTACACACTCTTGGCAAGGAGCAGGCTAATTGTGTGTATGTGTGTACAACGGGGTGACCACAGCATGGCCCTCCCCCTGTGGGAACCCTAAAGCAGGGGTGAGTGAGGCTGGGGGGTTTCCTTTATGCTGCTGGATATAGAGAGATAATGGCCATTCCTCCACAGCTGGCCCACATAATCAAAGGGAGAGGGGCTCGGAGGATTCCAGCTTTAACCAGGCCTTTGTGTCGACTAATTACATCTGAATGCAAGACCCCAAGAACCCACCTCCCCCCATCTCGACCTGTGCAGAATACACCAAACAGCCCTTTAGACAGAGCGAGAGAAACACACACACACACACACACACACACACACACACACACCCCCCCCCCCCCCCCCCCCCCCCAGTGAGTTTCTCTTCAAAGTTCCCCGTCTCCAACACATGTGGCACTCGGCATTAGATCAGGTCTCAGTGGGCTGGCTGTACTCAGGAGAGAAGAGGTTTGGAGGACTGCAGGAGAATGGAAAAGACTGAAGAGCCTTGGCCCTATTCCCCAACCTCAACCTCAATCTCTATACCTCAAACTCAATCTCTATACCCCAACCCCCACTCCTATCACCATAGCTCTCTAAAGACTTGTATGCTCCAGCTTACACTTACACAAGCTTATGCGTCGTATTCATGTTTCCATTGTGAAAACAAAAGTGTAATAGCATAATGTTTGAGATTGTAAAATTGTTTTGGGTGGGCTATTTAATAATCTATACTCTGTTTTATGTACAGGATATGATGTGTGTGTGCATGCGTGTTTGAGTCTTCCTTTTCCCAGTGCAAATACACCCAGTCCTGGTCGTATTATTCTCCCTATAGTGCAGTGTGTTTGAGTCAGGGTTATGAGGTCTCTCTCTCTCTCCCTCTTCGTCCCTCCTTTTCTCTCTTCCTTCCTCCCTCCCTCTCTCTGGATATAATGTGCCTGTGTGTGTGTGTGTGAGTCAGGGTTAGGAGGTCTCGCTGGCGCTCAGTTTAGCATTGATTTATTCTCTTTCTCCAATTTATTTCCCCTCCGCCTGATCTGCCTCTGGGAGGACGAATGGAGGAGAAACGCCAAGCACACTCTCCGTCTCCCACACTACGTTCAGCACCGCACACACGCACCACACACACACACACACACACACACACACACACACACACACACACACACACACACACACACACACACACACACACACACAGTATAATAAACTCACATTCTGCCAATCACACACACAGAGACAGCACGAATATGAGGATGTGTGCAAATTCACACACAGCCGCATGCACACACACGCACACAAGCAATAACGCACACACACACACGGATGGATCCACAGAATGTAGCATATGACCATCTAAAATGGACCCATAAAGAAACAAGGGAACATCTCCCACCACTGGGTGAGTGGTCATATTTCACCGGGGAGCATTCTAACAGTGACATATATTAATTCATCTTGTGTTACGCTGTATAATGTCCTGAACAAACCCAGGATAGAGGAGCTGTACATATGGTCATATTTAACAGTTTTACTGGAGGAGCACTGTAATGGTGTGTAATGTCCTGGAGAGAGGTATGTCTGTCACATCTGCTTCTGTACATGATAGTGAATCCCTTTTAGCCCCCCTCCTCCACTCCTCTTCTCATCCACTTCTCCACTCGGATGAGTAACGAAAGAAGAGCAAGAAAGAAAGAGTGTAGAAACAGAGGAGAGGGGAAGGGGGTGTTAAACCCACTTGAAAGCTCCCCCCGATCGATAGTGACGGGCCAAGCACGGATTAAACCCAGGCTAAGTCCACTCTAATCAATACTGATGGCCAACTCAGGGGTTAAAACACAAGTCAATCTCAGTAGATCTATACAGACAATATAGCACTGTGGCCCATAGCACGGACACATCTACAGTCATCCATACAAATGGACGCACCACAGGGTAACATTTACACGTATTCAGTATGGATGACTCCCACTATGGGCTGGAACAGTGGTAAATCTAGATGTATGGATGGGTCCATTGTGGACTTGGAGAGTTAGACTGTCAATCTTCACTTGTTATTGGAAATGGGCAGGTAAATCTATCCTAAATGTATTCGATGGGAGTGCTTGAGATAGGATGCGTTTGTGTGTGACCGTGTGTGTGTGTGTGTGTGTGGTTTTGTCTGTTTCTGATATTGTAAGACAGAAAGGGAGAGAAAGAGAGAGAAGGGAAAAGGAGAGAAAGTAATTGGGTTCTCACTCATAATTGACTTTGTCAGACCACGCACAAGAGACGTACGCTGGACTGCAGGACTGACCAAATTGATCCAGCAATCACACGCCAAAGTATCAATGACCAATAATGATCAATAAAGCCATTGATGGGTGACGATCCAAACTTCAAATCAAGGAAGCTTATGTGATCGTCTATAGTGGTCATCCTGGAGATCTATGACAGGTGCAGGTTTTAGTTCCAGCCCAGTAGTAACACACCTGATTTCACTAACCAATTATCAAGCTTGCTGGGTTGGAACAAAAGCCTGCACACCCTGTAGCTCTCTGGGACTAGGGTTGGTGATCACTAAAACTTCATCATGTTGATCCTACACAAAATACTTTCCCCCTCTTTTCTCTCCAATTGTTCAATACAGTATTGGCTCCAGCTGTGTCTTTACTGTTCCCTCTTTCCCCCTTTCTCAATCTCTCTTTCTGTGGCTTTAAAGACGGCGCCGTGTATGGAGGGAGACCATTCAGGGACCCTCTTATTTTTGTCCCCCCTTAAGGTAAATTTACACACTACGGAGACGGAATGTACGGAGCGTAACGCTGTGTTGCAATGTCGTTTTTTGTCACAAAAGTGGCGGCCCCTTGTAATACGCTCCGGTATTCAACGTACTGTATATTATAAAGATCAGTCCTTTCGGGAGCCCAGATCATTTATTTATAAATCCCATCATTGGATGGTTTGGTAGTTGGGTTTCCCAAGGGACTCCATACGCCAGCATAGCTGACCTAAGTTGTACATTTTGAAAAAAGGAGTTGCCTGGTAATGTGTATGTCTTTCAAATCTTGGAATGTTTTCAAACCATTATGATCCATGATATCGGCAAGGGTACGTATTTCACATTTGGACCATTGAGGGGATACAAAAGTCCGCTCTTCAGATCGCAAGGCATTATTGTGAAATATTGGAGTATGTGAATGCCATTTTGATTCCCAGTAACATTGTTTTTCAATTTTGAGACTGTTACGCACGCCTCTGAGAAGAGGGAACGCAACTCCCTGCTATAACTCAACTCTCTGAAGTGCAAGAGGTATGGACTGTAGGTGCGAGCAAGGATGACACAAAAGCAGATTTTACCGTTTACTTGGATTTATTTTCTTACACGGTAATATGGGGAAAAGGGGCTGGACGGAACCAAAGCAAAGAAAGTAAATATCAAAGTTCCCCCTCTCCTATCTAACCTGCCTACCCACTTAACTTACCTAACTTAGCACCACCTGGTGCCCTAACCAAAATACAGGGGGTGGTCCGCCCAGGTCTTACCTAGTGTGCCTAGACAGTAAATATACTACGGGTATATGTATGCCCTCGGGCCTCTTGCCTAAGCACTCCCAAAGTGCCTACTCCTTCCCCCCTGGGAACAAATGAAACAGAGTAATTATTAATGATTTCACAAACACTCAAACACAGAACATAGAAAAACTGCTACCAACAACAACAGTACATACCACACTTTCTGATACACAACCAACACTATATCACAATCTAATTTCTCTCTCTCAATCTCCAAATCTCTACTCCCTATCTCATCTCCTCTCTCTCCTCTCCTGGGCAGAACACTGGCTTTTATCTTCAGGTGGCAATGGTGATTAGAGTCAGCTGCTTCTTGACGAGGGGGCGGGGTCAGCTCCAATCACCAATTAGCCTGGGGTTGACCAATCAGCTGGTTGGGGAGTACTTCAGGAAGCCATCTCCTGAAACACACACTCAAATACAAAACAGAACACAGAAACTGGGGAACGTAACACGCCCACCACAAAAATTGCAAACATACAGTTTGTAATAACAAAAACCAACGCTTCCCCAGTTAGTAAACCCGTGATAGAGCGTCAGCAACCACATTCGCTGAGCCCTTCATATAGGCTATCTGTACATTATATCCTTGTACAATCAGAGCCCACCGCATAAGGCGGCGGTTCTGATTGTACATTTGCTTTAAGAACACTAAAGGATTATGGTCCGTGAAGACCATTACAGGCAAGGCACTGGATCCCACATATACTTCAAAGAACTGTAAGGCTAGCAATAAAGCTAGCGTCTCTTGTTCAATTGTGGAGTACCTTGACTGACACGAGTTGAACTTACGGGAAAAGAAACTGACGGGCCGATCCACTCCGTCTTCATCTTCCTGTAAGAGAACCGCACCCACCCCCACTATACTAGCGTCAACCTCCAACTTAAAAGGTTTGTCAAAGTTGGGGGCGGCAAGCACTGGGGCACTACAAAGTAGCGCTTTAGCGGACTCAAAAGCATGGTTACAGTCCTTGGACCACCTAAATGGTACCTTGGGACTAAGCAGAGATGAAAGGGGAGCTACTACCGTCGAGAAATTCTTACAGAATGTACGATAGTACCCTACCATCCCTAGAAATCTGCGCAACTGGCGTCGAGTCGTGGGAGCAGGAAAAGCAACAATTGCTTCCACTTTGCCAGTTACTGGGCGCACTTGACCTCGTCCCACTTGTTTCCCTAAGTAAGTCACCGTAGCCTTCCCAAACTCACACTTGGCCAAATTGAGGGTTAAAGAAGGATTCTCCAACCGCTGAAACACACTTTTCAAAGTGGAGAGATGATCAGACCAAGTAGACGAATGTATCACCACATCATCAAGGTATGCAGTACAATTTGGCACATCTGCAAACACAATGTTAACTAGACGCTGAAAAGTAGCAGGTGCATTACACATGCCAAAGGGCATCACAGTGTATTGTACAAAGTTATCAGGCGTAACAAAAGCCGATATGTCAGAAGCTCTAGAGGTCAGAGGCACCTGCCAATAACCTTTTAACAAATCTAACTTACTAACGTAAGCAGCAGAGCCAATTCTATCAATGCAGTCATCTAATCGAGGTAGAGGAAAAGAATCAGACTTTGTAACTGCATTTACTCGACGATAGTCCGTGCATAAGCGGGACGTACCGTCAGGCTTAGGAACAAGAATACATGGGGAACTCCAGGAGCTGTTACTGGGTTTTGCCATGTCATTCTGTAATAAATAAGCTACCTCACTTTTCATTACCTCCCTTTTCTTTGCATTAACCCGGTACGGATGCTGACGTATAGGAGCAGCGTTGCCCACATCCACGTCATGTTCCAAGATGGACGTGCGACTTGGAACGTCCTGAAACACACTGAGAAAACTGTTTATCAATAGGATAAGGTCCTTAGTTTGATCGCTATCCAAATGTTCCATTTGAGAGGGTAACTTCTTCAGCATCTCTGAATTACATAGGCGTTCACACTGCTGTAACGTATGGCGTAACTCCAACCCATCCTCCTTATCCTCCTCTAGGTCCCAGCCAGGCTTCAGCACCACCGCAGCCACACTGGAGACGGCGGGCTGGACCGGCTTACTTGAGGAGCTGTCTGGAGAGTCACGTACATAATATTCTTTTAGCATGTTAACATGACACACACGGGAAGAACGCCTCCGATCTGGGGTCTTTATCACATAGTTGGTGTCACTGAGTTTCTTTTCCACCAGATATGGTCCAGAAAAACGTGCTGACAGAGATGAGCCAGGAATTGGCAACAAAACTAAAACTTGATCCCCTGGTGCAAAAGAACGGCCAACAGCCTTTTTGTCATAATGCACCTTCATGCGTTTTTGCGAAGAGGAAAGAGACTTTTGGGCTAACGCACATGCGGCGTGCAGTCTCTCCCGCATTTTACTGACATAATCCAACACATTTTTAGGGGCGCTACTGGGTGTAGGAGATAAGATATGCTCCTTCAAAACTTTCAGCGGACCCCGTGGGGTGTGTCCAAACACAAGGTCAGCAGGGCTGAACCCTAAGGACTCTTGTATCGTTTCCCTTATAGCAAATAGGACAAAGGGCACCCCCTCATCCCAATCGGTACTGGTATCCATACAATACTTGCGTAGCATTGCCTTCAGCGTCTGATGCCAGCGTTCGAGAGCCCCTTGACTCTCTGGATGATACGGACTTGAGACCTGATGGGAAATACACAGCGTCTTTAACACATTTGAAAACATTTTGGACATAAAGTTGGATCCCTGATCTGTTTGGATTACTTTAGGGAGTCCAAACGTAGAGAAGAACTTCACCAGTGCCTTCACCACAGTCTTAGCCGTAATAGTACGGAGAGGAATAGCCTCTGGGTATCGAGTAGCACTGCACATTATTGTTAATAGGAACTGGTTACCTGACCTGGTTTTCGGCAACGGACCTACACAATCAACTATCACTCTTTCAAACGGTTCCCCCACCACAGGAATCGGATAGAGCGGTGCTCTAGGAACTGTTTGATTCGCTTTCCCAGTGAGTTGACATACGTGACATGTTTTACAAAATTGGACCACGTCAGACTTCAAACCTGGCCAAAAAAAATGACGAAGGACCCGGTTATAAGTCTTTGTGATCCCCAAATGTCCAGACCACGCCTGGTCATGGGCGAGTGACAGCACCTGCTGTCGGAACGGTGTAGGAACAACCACTTGACACACTTCACTCCAGTCATTAACGGTGTCATGAGCTGCCCATTTACGCATCAAAACTCCTGCTTCCATAAAGTAAGCAGTCTCTCTAGTTTTAGCTTCTTCAATGGAAATTACCGAAGCAAAACACTTACGAAGACTGGTGTCTCCTTTTTGACATTCAATCACCTTCTCAGGGGTGACAGACAAAAGAATGTCATGTAATTGGGGCGCGATTTCGCAGTCCCCTTCCTTAGTTTTTACAGGAGTAAAAACTGTCGGACTTGCAGAAGGAATACTCGGTGCATTGTCTTCTACTTCAATATTCTCAAAAATGGAACTAGCCAAATCCACCACATCTCCAAGCTTGCGAGATTGTGCCCTCGTTAACACACAAGCAGGAAAAACATGTGGAAATGCTTGAACCAATTTCTCATCTGCAATTTTGATTTCTGGGTTGTCTACTACCTCTAACACAGGAGTAACGTTACCACCAGCAATATCATTCCCTAATAGCAATGTGACTCCTTTTACTGGCAGTGTAGACACTACACCAACACGGAAACGTCCTGATACCAAGTCTGACACTAAGTGGACCCAGTGTAATGGTACAGGTACTGTTTTTGTCTCTATCCCCTGTAATATGACATGTGAGCCACAATACGTTTCAGGAGACCAGGGTAAAGCATCAGTAATAATTACTGACTGCGCCGCCCCGGTGTCTCGTAAGATTTTAATTGGCTTTTGATCAGCTTGTTCTCCAGTTAAGGAAACACAACCGGTAGAGATAAACGGAGTATAAACAGGATCCGGTTTGTCAAATGCTGAATCAATACCTCGGACCAACGGACGAGCCAAAGACTTGACTAAACCCAAACTTTTCCTTTTTGGGGACGGTGACTGGGACTGTTTCGGTTTATTTTTCAAAACTGGGCAGTCCGCAATCACGTGACCCTTTTGGTGACAGTAAAAACATTCACGGACCTCATGAAAAGGCTTGTCAGAGGAAAAGCGACCTGAATGAGGCACTGATGACGTAATCAGTCTATCTTCAAAACGAGGTGCACCAAAGACAGTCTTGTGTGTCAAAGCGTACTCATCTGCCAACACTGCTGCCTGGGCCAATGTCACCACTTTCTGTTCATTTAAATGAACTACAATTCTATCAGGGAGGTTGCTTTTAAAATCCTCCAACAGCATCAACTCCCGAATATCAGCAAAGGTGTTAGCTTTGCTGGCTGAACACCATCGATTAAACAGAGACTCTTTGTCCCTAGCAAACTCAACAAAAGTACGGTGAGAGGGTTTCTTGTGGTTCCTGAAGCGCTGTCTATAAGCTTCAGGCACCAACTCATAAGCCCGCAACACGGTAGTTTTAACTGTTTCGTAATGTAAACTGTCTTCCAGCGAGAGAGCAGCTACTACTTCCTGGGCTTTCCCAGACAATTTACATTGCAACAGGAGCGGCCAAACCTCGAGTGGCCAATGCAGCGCAGCGGCCACACGCTCAAATGCAGAAAAATAGGAATCCACTTCCGACTCTCGGAATGGTGGGACTAAAGCTATATTTTTACTTACATCAAAGTGGGCTTGATGCTGAGCAGCTTTTGGAGTCGTACCGGAGCCAGCTTCTATCTCCAGTTGTCGGATCCTCACCTCCTTGTCGGCTTCTATTTTCCTAATTTCAAGGTCAAAATGCATTTGTCTCTCTTTATCTTTTTGCTCCATTTCTAACCGGGCCAGCCTCACCTTTAGCCTAGCGGTCGCGTCTGAACGACCTGAAGCAGAAGATAAAGGATCGAATCGAGGCAATGTAACGGGGGTACGAGCAACCCCTTCCTCCGCCCTGTCCTCCGACTTGGCATCAGAAGGTCTACCCGTCTCCTCTCCTTGCAATGAGAGAATTCTTTCTCTCACTAAACCCTCCCTGACTAGCACCAAAAGCTCAGCCTTTAGGGCTTTCTCAGGGATAACAAATCCATAATGGTCAGCTATAGCTATAAGGTCTACTTTTCGAAACCTCACCAAACAATCAATAGAGGGCGCTTCTATGAACTTGGAGATGGCTGAGGCAGCCATCTTGTACACAACAATCTACTGAAAACACAAACTAAACAAGTCATCCAAACTCACAACCTACCATCACACCTCAATCACTAACCACAGAGAGCTCAGTGCAGCAGGGTCCGGTGGGTTTAATGGAATCCCGGATGAGCCCCCATTATGTTACGCACGCCTCTGAAAAGAGGGAACGCAACTCCCTGCTACAACTCAACTCTCTGAAGTGCAAGAGGTATGGACCGTAGGTGCGAGTAAGGATGACACAAAAGCAGATTTTACCGTTTACTTGGATTTATTTTCTTACACGGTAATATGGGGAAAAGGGGCTGGACGGAACCAAAGCAAAGAAAGTAAATATCAAAGTTCCCCCTCTCCTATCTAACCTGCCTACCCACTTAACTTACCTAACTTAGCACCGTCTGGTGCCCTAACCAAAATACAGGGGGTGGTCCGCCCAGGTCTTACCTAGTGTGCCTAGACAGTAAATATACTACGGGTATATGTATGCCCGTGGGCCTCTTGCCTAAGCACTCCCAAAGTGCCTTCTCCTTCCCCCCTGGGAACAAATGAAACAGAGTAATTATTAATGATTTCACAAACACTCACAAACACAGGACATAGAAAAACTGCTACCAACAACAACAGTACATACCACACTTTCTGATACACAACCCACACTATATCACAATCTAATTTTTCTCTCTCAATCTCCAAATCTCTACTCCAAATCTCATCTCCTCTCTCCCTCTTGGGCAGAACACTGGCTTTTATCTTCAGGTGGCAATGGTGATTAGAGTCAGATGCTTCTTGACGAGGGGGCGGGGTCAGCTCCAATCACCAATTAGCCTGGGGTAGACCAATCAGCTGGTTGGGGAGTACTTCAGGAAGCCATCTCCTGAAACACACACTCAAATACAAAACAGAACACAGAAACTGGGGAACGTAACAGAGACAAATAGAGATTTTTTAGCAATAATAAGACCGAAGCTTAGTTTACATTGTTTAAGGGATATATCAGTGAAAACCACCTCTTCCAGGGCAATAGGAGACATCATATTTCTCTCTATACTCAGCCAGGGTGTGAAAGAATCATGTCTAAACCAATTTAGGATGGTACGAAATACAAGTGTCTGTAAATACAATTTAAAGTTTGGTACGAATAGTCCTCCTACATCTTTCCCTCTTTGTAAGTATGTTAATTTGATCCAGGATCGCTTACCTTGCCATGTGGGAACCACACTATGGACTTTATCACAATTGCCAGAAGGGGGAGACAAGGGAAGAATTGACCTACAGGAATTCAGTCTTGGCGATATGTTCATTTTGACAATAGATATTCTGCTGGTTCCTGGTTGCAATTTTTTAAATATAATTCGCTTAATTTCTGTTTATGTGACAAAATAAGCAAGTATAGTGTAGAGAATCATTGTACCATCTAAACGGCTGTGAAATGTATTTTCCATAACCAAACATATTGTATTTTCTACTTTTTGAAGCTGGTGTGCAAAACCAAAAGTAAAATACTGGGAAGCATAGAAATATGCACATAGAACAGATCTACTGCTTCTTAGAATTGCTTTCAATACACAAATGCGAATTTGATTAGTCCCCAAAAAGTTACATATTGAAGCTTTAAGCTTTAAAGCAACTGGGATGTTAGTCCATCTACTTGAGGTTGGATTAACTTAATTTGAGTGTTCTATTAAAGTTTTGGGCAATTGCTTTATCTAAGGAAGGAAATAATATGCATTCCCAAATATGAATGGGAAACGATTGTGATTCCATAAGTAGAGATGGAGTCCTCCATCGGGGTCTTGAGAGGCAGTATGGCAGATTTGGGGTGATTTATTTTATATCTTGAGATGGAGCTGAATTTGTCTATGATCTGCAAAGCGTTTGGGAGGGATAGAGATACATTGCCTAAATAAAGTAAGATATCATCAGCGTATAATGAGATGATCTGTAGAATGGAGAGATATTAGGGTTGATTTCTTTCGATTGTCTAATTACCTGGGCCAATAGCTCTATAGACAATAAAAATAGCGGAGGTGAGATGGGATCACCTTGTCTGCAGGTATTACCTGCTATAACTTTGGCTGAGGGATTGGCATATAGTATTTTAATCATATTAATGAAATTGGAGCCATGTCCCATATGTTTCAAAACTGACCAAAGATATGACCATTCTATTTTATCAAAAGCTTTTTCTGTGTCGAGAGATATAACTGCCCAATAAGCTTTCGTTTCTGATGAAGTATGTAAGATATGTAAAACAAATATAATGTATTGGTCGGGTACACATATTTTGCAGATGTTATCACAGGTGCAATGTAATATAGTGCAGTAATACCGAACAATACAAAACAATACACACAAATCCCAAAAATGCAAAGAAAGGAATTAAAAATAATCAGAACGAGCAATGTCAGAGTCCGGAATATAAATATGTATGTTTACATTGCCTTCATAAAGTATTCATACCCCTTAACTTATTCCACATTTTGTTGTGTTACAGTTTGAATTTAAAATGAATTAAATTCTTTTTATTATCTCACCCATCTACACACAATACCCCATAATGACAAAGTGGAAACATGTTTTTAGTAATGTTTGCTAATTTATTGAAAATTAAATACATAAAAATCTTATTTACATAAGTATTCATACCCCTGAGTCAATATGTTAGAATCACCTTTGGCAGCGATTACACCTGTGAGTCTTTCTGGGAAAGTCTAAAAGCTTTGCACACCTGGATTGTACAATATTTGCACATTAGTCTTTTTTAAATTCTTCAAGCTCTGTCAAGTTGGTTGTTGATCATTGATAGACAGCCATTTTCAAGTCTTGCCATAGATTTTCAAGCCAATTTAATTCAAACCTGCAACTTTCTATGTTGTCTTGGTAAGCAACTCGTGTATATTTGGTCTAATGGTTTAGGTTATTGTCCTGCTGAAAGGTTAATTTGTTTCCCAGTGTCTGTTGGAAAGCAGACTGAACCAGGTTTTCCTCTAGGATTTTGCCTGTGCTTAGCTCTATTCCGTTTATCTTTATCCTAAAAAACTCCATAGTTCTTGCCGATGAAAAACATACCCATAACAGGATGCAGCCACCACCATGCTTGAAAATATGAAGTGTGATACTCAGTGACTGTTTTGTGTTGGATTTGCCACAAAGTTAATTTCTTTGTCACATTTTTTTTGTTCTTGTTTGTTTTACTTTAGTGCCTTATTGCAAACAGGATACATGTTTTGTAATATTTATATTCTGTACAGGCTTCCTTCTTTTTACTCTGTCATCTAAGTTAGTATTGTGGAGTAACTACAATGATATTGATCCATACTAAGTTTTCTCCAATGACAGCCCTTAAACTCTGTAAATGTTTTAAAGTCACCACTGGCCTTATGGTGAAATCCCTGAGCGGTTTCCTTTCTCTCCATCAAATGAGTTAGGACGGATGCCTGTATCTTTGTAGTGACTGGGTGTATTGATGCACCATCCAAAGTGTAATCAATACCACCATATCACCATGTCTGTTATTTTTTCTTTTGACCCATCTACCAATATGTGCCCTTCTTTGTGAGGCATTGGAAAAACCTCCCTGGGAGTGTACAGATAATTGTATGTGTGGGGTACAGATATGAGCTAGTCATTCGAAAATCATGTTATACACTATTATTGCAAACAGAGTCCATGCAACTCAGTATGTGACTTGTTAAGCACATTTTTACTCCTGAACCTATTTAGTCTTGTCATAACAAATGGGTTGAATGCTTATTGAATCAAGACATTTCAGCTTTTCATTTTTTATTAATTTGTAAGAATTTCTAAAAACATATTTCCATTTTTACATTATAATGGTGTGCATGGACAGTATGTGAAGATAAAAGGTGTGTACAACAGTAGTTATATAGGATGAGCTTTGACTAGAATACAGTATATACATATAAAGTGGGTAAAACAGTATGTAAACATTATTAAAGTGACCCGTGTTCAATGAGGTGGCAGGTAGCCTAGTGGTTAGAGTGTTGGACTAGTAACCAGAGGGTTGCAAGATCTGAGCTGACAAGGTAAAAATCTGTTGTTCTGCCCCTGAACAAGGCAGTTAACCCACTGTTCCTAGGCTGTTATTGAAAATATGGATTTGTTCTTAACTGACTTGCCTCGTTAAATAAAGATACACAAAAAGACTAACATGTAGGGTTGAGTACTGGGTGGTAGCTGGCAAGTAACAGTGACTAAGTTCAGGGCAGGAGGCTGGCTAGTGGTGACTATTTAACTATTGGTCCCAGCTTTGATGCACCTTTACTGTCTCTGCCTTCTAGAAGGACCTCAGGTGGCTGAGCTCCTTGATGATCTTAAAGGCCTTCCTGTGACTCCGGGTGCTGAAAGATGTCCTGGAGGACAGGCACTGTGCCCCCAGTGATGGGTTGGGCTGAGCTCACCCACCTCTCAAGACCCCTGTGGTTGTGGAAAGTGCAATTGCGGTACCTTTTAAAAATACATAATTTTTATTTTACATACAGTCAGTGCATTCGGAAACTATTCACAACCCTTGACTTTTTCCACGTTGTTATGTTACAGCCTTATTTTAATATTGAGTCAATTGTTTTTCCCCTCACCAATTTGCACACAATACCCCATAATGACAAAGCAAAAACAGGTTTTTAGAAATGTTTGCAAATGCTACAAGCTTGGCACACCTGTATTTGGAGAGTTTCTCCCATTCTTCTCTGCAGATCCTCCCAAGCTCTGTCAAGTTGGATGGGGAGCATTGCTGCACAGCTATTTTCAGTTCTCTTCAGAGATGTTCGATCGGGTTCAAGTCAAGGCTCTGGCAGGGCCACTCAAGGAAATTCAGAGACTTGTGTCAAACTTGGAAGGTGAACCTTCACCCCAGTCTGAGGTCCTGAGCGCTCTGGAGCAGGTTTTCATCAAGGATCTCTCTTTAGTTTGTTCCGATCATCTTTGCGTCGATCCTGACTAGTCTCCCACTCCCTGCTGCTGAAAAACATCCACACAGTATGATGCTGCCACCACCATGCTTCATCATAGGGATGTTGCCAGGTTTCCTCCAGATACGATGCTTGGCATTCAGGCAAAAGAGTTCAATCTTGGTTTCATCAGGCCAGAGAATCTTGTTTCTTATGGTCTGAGAGTCTTTAGGTGCCTTTTGGCGTTTTACTGAGGAGTGGCTTCCATCTGGCCACTCTACCATAAAGGGCTGTGTAACGAGTGCGCTGAGAGTCGGGAAGCAAGTTCAGGGAGGGAGTGTTTTAATAGATAAAAGAAACAATGAACACGAAACACAAACAACGCACCGACATGAAAACAGAGTCAGAAACAATAACATCTGGGGAAGGAACCAAGAAGAGCGACATATCTAGGGAAGGTAATTAGGGAAGTGATGGAGTCCAGGTGAGTCTGATGATGCGCGTAACCATGGTGACAGGTGTGCGCTATAACGAGCAGCCTGGTGACCTAGAGGCCGGAGAGGGAGCACACGTGACATTTACATTACATTTACATTACATTTAAGTCATTTAGCAGACGCTCTTGTCCAGAGCGACTTACAAATTGGAAAGTTCATACATATTCATCCTGGTACCCCCGTGGGAATTGAACCCTGGTCCCCCCGTGGGAAATGAACCCACAACCCTGGCGTTGCAAGCGCCATGCTCTACCAACTGAGCCACCACGGGTGACAACCTGATTGGTGGAGTGCTGCAGAGATGGTTGTCCTTCTGGAAGGTTCTCCCATCTTCACCGAGGAACACTAGAGCTCTGTTAGAGTGACCATCGGGATCTTGGTCACCTCCCTGACCAAGGCCCTTCTCTGCCGATTGCTCAGTTTAGCCGGACGGCCAGCTCTAGGAAGAGTATTGGTGGTTCCACACTTCTTCCCTTTAAGAATGATGGAGGCCACTGTGTTCTTGGGAACCTTCAATGATGCAGACATTATTTGGTACCCTTCCCCAGATAGAGTGGGGAGAACAAGTATTTGATACACTGCCGATTTTGCAGGTTTTCCTACTTACAAAGCATGTAGATGTCTGTAATTTTTTTATCATAGGTACACTTCAACTGTGAGAGACGGAATCTAAAACAGAAATCCAGAAAATCACATTGTATGATTTTTAAGTAATGAATTAGCATTTTATTGCATGACATAAGTATTTGATACATCAGAAAAGCAGAACCTAATATTTGGTACAGAAACCTTTGTTTGCAATTACAGAGATCATACGTTTCCTGTAGTTCTTGACCAGGTTTGCACACACTGCAGCAGGGATTTTGGCCCACTCCTCCATACAGACCTTCTCCAGATCCTTCAGGTTTCGGGGCTGTCACTGGGCAATACGGACTTTCAGCTCCCTCCAAAAATGTTCTATTGGGTTCAGATCTGGAGACTGGCTAGGCCACTCCAGGACCTTGAGTTGCTTCTTACAGAGCCACTCCTTAGTTGCCCTGGCTGTGTGTTTCGGGTCGTTGTATGTGCCTCAGCACAGTCCTGTCTCATAGCTCTATGTACAATTCCTTCAACCTCATGGTGTGGTGTTTTTTCTGACATGCACTGTGAACTGTGGGACCTTATATAGACAGGTGTGTGCCTTTCCAAATCATGTCCAATCAATTGAATTTACCACAGATGGACTCCAATGAAGTTGTAGAAACATCTCAAGGATGATCAATGGAAACAGGATGCACATGAGCTAATTTCAAGCTTCATAACAAAGGGTCTGAATACTTATGTAAATAAGATATTTCTGTTTTTTATTTTTAATAAATTAGAAAAATGTCAAAAAAACTTTTTTTGCTTTGTCATTATGGGGTATTGCGTGTAGATTGCAGAGGACTTAAAAATATATATTTTATTCCATTTTAGAATAAAGCAGTAACATTAAAACAAAGTGGAAAAAATCAACGGGCCTGAATAATTCCGAAGGCACTGCCCATAGAAAAAACAATTGACTTAACTTAACATTTACATACATTTCCACAAAAATGTATGATGTCACACTTGCTCAGACCCACATGTTCCCACCGTATCCACACCCAATGTTGTTTCTAATGCTTGTAAGACTTTATATTGTGCTATGTTGTTTCTGTCTGTAGCCAGATTTTTTTTTCAATATTTAAATGATAAAGCATTTGATTCTTCTATTGTCCTAACGTTGGGTGGTATCGTTTGACTTCCATTATTTAAGTAATGAGGAAAAGGAAAGAAAATGAAAAGAAAGATATGACAGATATGCAAGCCTAGTGCCTAAACAGTCAGAAATAGGATAGCTGTAGAACCAATAGCACTTAATCCATTATCTTAATTTATTATTAGCAATATGCTTTAAATGTCCTTAAACCTAAATGTGCCCTCTTTCAAGTGCTCTATGCTATGTACGAAAAGAGAAGAGGGTGTGAGTAACAAGTGAAGTCTTTACTCTAGATCTTCTATAATAATCCATCATTGTCTGTAGGGCAAGTCCTCCCTGGGAGATACATTCTGTAACCTAACCAACGGGGGACCGGAGGGGACAGGAATTAACAGGAAGAAAAGACTCAAATCAATTATGAGGTAGTATCTCATACGGGACTGGCCATCTCTCCTTGCCAGTAGCAAAAAAAAAGAATACAAAATTTAAAAAAAAACTAGTAGGGGGATAGCTATCAACTTCTATGGCCATATTTAGTCTAAATTGATTCAATGCGCTGTACCCACTCAAGAAACAGTCCCAGTACTAATGACACAGTCATATATTGTCCATTGTTCATTAATTGGTGTGGTGTCATCACTGTGTAAATGTCCTGGAACATAGGCAATATAATTACGACAAGTTCAATGCTCAGCAATAATAGCAACATTGTTCCTTGTAACCAAACATGATGGGTGTCCTCATCATTTTCTTATGCTGAGGGCAGCATCATAGCCATAGGCTAGGCTGTGTGATTGTGCATGGACAGCATACCTGAATAATGAGCCAGTTATGGGGTTCCATCTGTCGGCTCGTCCCCTTGTGTGTTGGGTTTGATGTGCTTCGCGAAGAAGTCTTGAGTCTCCATGGCAGTGAAAAACGTGTTGTGTTGTGAAAGGTCAGTATGAGTTTTGCCAGGTGGATGAAGCCGCATCTCAGGTTTAGCTTTCGTATCTGTAATCTCATCTCGTTGTAGGTCTCCCTTGGTTTCAGCAGTTTGTCACTCAGGTCTGTGTAGATGCTGATCCTCTTCCCTGTATAGGTCAGACCCCCGGATTCCGCTGCAAGGTGAACAATTCGCCGCTTGACTTCGACGCTGTGGATCCATACAATCATACAGCGAGAGCTGTTGCAGCGTTAATCTGTGTGGTGCACAATGTTAATGGGTGGCATGGGACCCAGCTTCTCCTGCCCGAACAGCTCATAGAAAAGCTTGCTCATGAACAAAGTTGTTGCCCGCTTCCACTATAGTTTCAAGTCCTGTGATCTGCACATTGAATTTACGAGAATGATTTTCAAGTGATTCCATTTTCTCTTTTAGGAGTTTGATTCTCCCTTCCAACTTAGCTTGAGCTGTTTCTAGGTCATGGAGTCTTCAGATTTCCCACTTTGGTTGAATAGGTATCTATTTTAGCAGTGCACACTGCCATTTATTTCAATTACCGGTTTAAATTGCTGAGGGAAGAGGTAATCTTTTCACAAACAATCTCCCGTATAGTAGACCCCCCCCCCCCCCCCCCCAGGCTACTAATAAAATCACCCGCGGGCCAAATTCCTAGTAGTTGGGGAACCCTGCTCTAGTGTGACTCTAGTAATTGATTACTGTGGTGTTCAAGCTGTCTTTAACCATTTCTAAGGTCAAGTTTCCCTGGTGGCCATTTGTCCTGGTCATGTTTAGGATACCGGTCAGTTGTCTTTGACCCTTTCCCTCTTCACTCATATGTACACCACAGTAAGTGTTGTGTCTAATGGGCCGGCTGGGAGGGTGCTCTACTACTACTGCATCTAAAGATCACATTCTGACACAGAGCCAAAATGGAGACCCAGATCGACCCGGAATGGATGAAGCCAAGACCTCAGGGAGCAATAATGGTTGTTCTCTATACGGCAAGAAAAAAACTCTGTCTTGTTCTCTCTCTCTGCGTCTACACACACTCAACATTGTGTAAGTATTTGTTGTTGTCTTTTAATATGTCTCCCAGGTAGTGTTGACATAAGGATTCTTTCCTTTACTTCCTATAGTAGTTACGTCTGTTCTGACACTTTCCTAGGTTCTAACCCAGCTTTCAGCTCACTACTATCTCCATACTTCCTGATTATGGTTACCCCTGGGCACAGAGATATTAATGAGCTCAATAAGGTATCCCTAAGCATTGGGAATTTGAGAGTTTTAACGGGCAAGTAGACAGACAGACTGCCAGAGCGACACTGTGTGTGTGTGTGTGTGTGTGTGTGTGTGTGTGTGTGTGTGTGTGTGTGTGTGTGTGTGTGTGTGTGTGTGTGTGTGTGTGTGTGTGTGTGTGTGTGTGTGTGTGTGTGTGTGTGTGTGTGTGTGTGTGTGTGTGTGTGTGTGTGTGTGTGTTTGTGTGTGTGTGTGTGTGTGTGTGTGTGTATGTGTGTGTGTTTGTAGGAATGGGGTTGTAGTGTGTTGTGTTCTGTACACTCTTAGAAAAAAGGGTTCCAAATGGGGCTTGCGGCTGTCCCCATAGGAGAAACCTTTTTCTAGATAGCACCGCTGTTTTTCTAAGAGTGTTGGAATGTATGTTCAGGAGCACATTTTTGTGTACCAACCCTACCAAACATTTCCCCTCCACAAGAGAATGGCTGAGCCACAAAAAGAAGGAAAGAAAGAAAAAAGAAAGAGAGATTGCTTTTGTCAAGGCACAATAGCAAACATGTTCTTTCCATGCATATCAAGTGAGCTTTTGGAGGATGGGATAAAAAATTATTCCGTAAGAATAAAACGAAACTCCAGCAACCTAGCCAATTAATTTGGCCCTGTGATCTCAAAGGGTTAGAAGAGAGTTGCTTGGCTACATAGCGCTAAGCTAATTCATGTAGCATATCCCATCTCTATGCATGAGACTAAATCCGTTAGTGGTAGCCCTGTAGCATGAATTTGTGGGGAGCTAGTTCCCATTAGCGATAATCCGCCTCCAGTGGAATCAGGCTGGTTGAGGCCAACACTGCTTTTTTGCATAAAGCAAACAAAATTTAATTTGCTTTGCTAAATCAAAGCGTGGCACTCCAGATTCTGGATCCTGCCTCCCCCTCTTCCTCTCGTTCTTTCTTTCTTTCTCTCCCTCCCTCCCTCTCTCCTCTCACCCTCTCTCTCTCTCTGCATCAATCTTTCATGTCCTACTTCCTCTCTCTCCTCTCCATCTTTTTCTACCCCTTTTTCCCCATCCTCTCTCCCTCTCTATTTCTCAATTTTTCTCAGTCTCTCCATTGTCCCCCCCCCCCCCCCCTCCTTTCTGTATCTCCTTCTTTTTCCCTCTCTCTCAGTGGGATAAATTACTCCAGAATCATAACAGAATAAAAATTACAGAGCGAGGGAAGAGACACTTTTAGCAGAGTGGGATCCCCCACCAACCCCCACCTTCCTTCACATACACACAACCTCACCCTGAGATTTAATTATGTGTGTGCGCACACACAAATGGATGTGCACACACACACACACAGTTACAGAAACGGTGTGATGGTGTGTAGTGAAATAAAAAAACGCATAGTTCTGATTTGGTTGATGTTTCATGTGTATCTCAGAGGTACATAGCGTATGTTTTGGGTGGTTTCCAGGTCAGGGCCGGAGCCTATGAGACACAGTTGTGTTATGGAGTGTGTGGATGAGTGTGCATGCCTGCATGACTATGTGTCCATTGCTCTGTGTGTTCGTGCAAAATAGTAAACGTGTGTGTGTGAGCTTCTTGCGGTGCACTGCAGAACCAGTCTCTGAAAAAAGAGCAGTTTGGCTGTTCCTATTGAACTTGACCTGCGGGCCAGATCAATGTGTGTGTGTGTGTGTGTGTGTGTGTGTGTGTGTGTGTGTGTGTGTGTGTGTGTGTTTGTGTGTGTGTGTGTGTGTGTGTGTGTGTGTGTGTGTGTGTGTGTGTGTGTGTGTGTGTGTGTGTGTGTGTGTGTGTGTGTGTGAGCCAGATCAATGTGTGTCCGTGTGCCACGGAATGAGAGAGCACCCTGATTACCCAGGGGTATGTGGGGGAGGGGAGAGCGAGGGAGGGAGGGAATGAAGGATGAGCGAGAGAGGGAGGTAGGGAGGGGTGGGTTGAGATTGAGCGGAGGAAAGGGCTGAGACCAGGATCAGAGAGAAGAGCATCTCATTTAATTTTATTTTCATTTCATTTCACTCTATCTGGGGAAGCAGGAATGCACAGCGTTCTCCGCTGCTGGAGTTACAATCACATCCAAATCCAAATATATCAGATATTCCCTGAATAACAATAAAACGTGGAAAAACGGGCTTATGTAACAAGTCCTTCCCCAGCCTAATCACTAGAAACAGACTTTGATTTCGGACGTTTGAAACGGTCCTGAGAATGTCGATATACAATGCATTCGGAAAGTATTCAGGCACCTTGACTTTTTCCACATTTTGTTACGTTACAGACTTATTCTAAAATGGATTAAATAAATAAAATCATCATCAATCTACACACAATACCCCATAATGACAAAGTGTACGTTTTTTTTGCAAAAAAAAAAACTTTAAAAAAAAACTGAAATTCCTTATTTACATAAATATTCAGACCCTTTGCTATGAGGCTTGAAATTAGTTTAGGTCCATCTTGTTTCTATTGATCATCCTTGAGATGTTTCTTCAACTTGATTGGAGTCCACCTGTGGAAAATTCAATTGATTGGACATGATTTGGAAAAGCACACACCTGTCTATATAAGGTCCCACAGTTGACAGTGCATGTCACAGCAAAAGCCAAGCCATGGGTTTGAAGGAATTGTCTGTAGAGCTCTGAGACAGGATTGTGTCGAGGCATATGGGGATCTGGGGAAGGGTACCAAAACATGTCTGCAGCATTGAAGGTCCCCAAGAACACAGTGGCCCCATCATTCTAAAATGGAAAAAGTTTGGAACCACCAAGTTTCTTCCTAGAGCTGGCTGCCCGGCCAAACTGAGCAATCGGGGGAGAAGGGCCTTGGTCAGGGAGGTGACCAAGATCTCAATGGTCACTCTGACAGAACTCTAGAGTTCCTCTGTAGAGATGGGAGAATCTTCCAGAAGGACAACCATCTCTGCAGCACTCCACCAATCAGGCCTTTATGTTAGAGTGGCCAGACGCAAAACACTCCTCAGTAAAAGGCACATGACAGCCCGCTTGGAGTTTGCCAAAAGGCACCTAAAGGACTCTCAGACCATGAGAAACAAGATTGTCTGGCTTGATGAAACCACGATTGAACTATTTGGCCTGAATGCCAAGCGTCACATCTGGAGGAAACCTGGCACCATTCCCAGGGCATCATGCTGTTGGGATGTTTTTCAGCGGCAGGGACTGGGAGACTAGATAGGACCAAGGGAAGATGAATGGAGCAAAGTACAGAGAGATATTTAATGAAAACCAAAGCGCTCCAAAGCACTCAGGACCTCAGACTGGGGTGAAGGTTCACCTTCCAACAAGACAATGACCCTAAGAACATAGCCAAGACAATGCAGGAGTGGCTTCGGGACAAGTCTCTGAATATCTTTGAGTGGCCCAGCCAGAGCCCGGACTTGAACCTGATCGAACATCTCTGAAGAGGCCTGAAAATAGCTATGCAGCGACGCTCCCCATCCAACCTGATAGAGCTAAAGAGGATCTGCAGAGAATAATGTCAGAATCTCCCCAAAAACAGATGTGCCAAGCTTGTAGCGTCATACCCAAGAAGACTCGAGGCTGTAATCGCTGCCAAAGATGCTTCAACAAAGTTCTGAGTAAAGGGTCTGAATACTTATAGAAATATGATATTTCAGTTTTTTTAAATATACATTTCCAAAAATGTCTAAAAACATGTTTTTGCTTCGTCGTTATGGGATATTGTGTAAATTGATGAGGGGAAAAAACAATTTCATCCATTGTCAAACACTCCAGCCACCCTAGTCATTGACTGTTCTCTCTGCTACTGCACAGCAAGCAGTTCCAGAGTGCCAAGTCTAGGTCCAAGAGGCTTCTAAACAGCTTCTAAACAGCTTCTACCCACAAGCCATAAGACTCCTGAACATCTAATCAAATGGCTACCTAGACTATTTGCATTGCCCCCCCCCCCCCCCCCCCTTCTCCGCCTTTTTTACACCGTTGTTACTCGGGGTCTGAATACTTTCCCAATGCACTGTAAAAGTATCTTCACCATAGATTAATAGGGTACTTTTAATTATATTTGCTGACACCCTACAGTCAAATTTTGGCACCGGTAGAGTAGCTATCTAATTGTATAAACTATGCACGCGCACACACACACACACACACACACACACACACACACACACACACACACACACACACACACACACACACACACACACACACACACACACACACACACACACACACACACACACACACACACACACACACACACACACACACCACACACACACACACACACACCATTATTGTTTTGCGCTTGCTAATGACTCTATTACCTACCTGCCAACTCTGCCTGCCCATACACACAGCTCAGCCCAGGTGAGGGTATAGGGCTGTGGGGTTAACGAGAGACCAGCCCTCCAGAGTTCCAGAGACAGTCAGGCTGAACCCGCAGCCCAGCAGGAAGCTCATCAGTGGTGTGTTTATGGTGAGTGCCTGAGTCGATGGACTGTGTTTGTGTGTGCGTGCGTGTGTGTGTGTCTACGGATCATTAACATCTAACGGTGTGTGGTCATAGTCATGGTCAAGGTCGGAGGAACTGGAATGACACACTCTGATCAGGGTCATGGCTGCAGCCAATGGTCAGTGTTATTGACGCTCTACAACAAAACATACTGTATCAATTTAAAGCATTACAATTGAGAAATACTTCAAGATTAAAGTAAGAACAAAATGGTACAGGCTGCATGTAGTATAAGGATAACACAAACACACCGACTGGGAATCAAATCTATTTTCTTCATTGATTGTTTGTTTTTCAATAAAATCTCACACACATGTCAGGTAGGGTCAACCCAGCAAATCCCTTTGATTCAATTTCCTGTGGAGAGAGAGAGAGAGAGAGAGAGAGAGAGAGAGAGAGAGAGAGAGAGAGAGAGAGAGAGAGAGAGAGAGAGAGAGAGAGAGAGAGAGAGAGAGAGAGAGAGAGAGAGAGAGAGAGAGGAGAGAGAGAGAGGAGAGAGAGAGAGAGAGAGAGAGAGAGAGAGAGAGAGAGAGAGAGAGAGAGAGAGAGAGAGAGAGAGAGAGAGAGAGAGAGAGAGAGAGAGAGAGAGAGAGAGAGAGAGAGAGGAGAGAGAGAGAGAGAGAGAGAGAGAGAGAGAGAGAGAGAGAGAGAGAGAGAGAGAGGTGGGGAGTGGTGTTGGGTTCATAAACACACGCATTGCATTATTTACAATCTGATACATTGGCTACATACAGTAGGAGCAGTGGTTTGTAAACAGCACTGCTGGTGACAGGGACCCTCACTGAGAGCGAGAGGGAGCGAGAGAGAGAGAGAGAGAGAGAGAGAGAGAGAGAGAGAGAGAGAGAGAGAGAGAGAGAGAAAGCGAGAAAGAGAGAGAGAGAGAGAGAGAGAGAGAGAGAGAGAGAGAGAGAGAGAGAGAGAGAGAGAGAGAGAGAGAGAGAGGGAGAGAGAGAGAGCTCCTGCAGTGAATGAGTTCGCTGCATAACTGAAACATAGACACAGTACATTCACATATGTTTGAGGTGCATCTTTTCGTCTTGGGAAAAGAGATAGATAACTTCTGATTCCAGTTTGAGTGATTAGGCACCGAAACACCAATGACATGTTATACATGCAGCTCAATGTTTTATGATGGAGTGAGATTGTGACGCCCAACAAAGTCTGTCAGACTCAGTACATTGCCACCCTTTATCTTCAACAGAAAACCACAATGACAGACAGCACACTGGGAGATGAGGGTGTGTGATACATCTGTCAGTATAGTACAGCACGCACGCATGCACACACACACACACACACACACACACACACACACACACACACACACACACACACACACACACACACACACACACACACACACACACACACACACACACACACACACACACACACACACACACACACACACACACACACACACACACACATTTTTACCAGTAACAACTCTGAAAATAGGCTCATAAATCCAGAAGGTTATTACAAGACAAATAAAACCCCTAAATGAGAATGTAAATAAAACAACAGGCCATCAGTTATCCAGGCTTCGGCTCGAAGGGCTAATAGCTCAATAGAAGATTGTTAGTGTAATAGTTTAATAGGGCGAGTAGCGGACTGCCATGCACCCAGACTGGGGTTGGTCTATTACAGCAATAAAGATTGGGCGTATGGGATATAACTTACCTTAGAGTTGTTGGCAGATAACACATACACACCAAACACACACACACACACAAGTATGTACACGCACACCATTACACACAGACACACACACACTGTGCTAGGGTTAGGATCAGTGTTAGGATCAGTGGATAGTTAGTTGAGCAGTTTGTATGGTGACTAGTCCCATACAGTATACAGCGCAAGAATAGAGGGAACAAATGCCTCACAGGTTTCTACAACACCTCTTGCCTCTCTCTCTCTCTCTCTTACACACACCGTGGTGGTATTATTTCATAATATTTCCAGGCCTGCATGGCGTGGTTGTGCCCTGCACATCCATCAGAATGCAAAGAGCACTCAGAACCAATCTACAGCACATCTATTTCCTGCATGTCACACCACATAGAGGGTAGTGTTTATTAAAGCCTAAACACAGGTGAGGAGGGAGGAAACACACACACACTCACACACACACACACATCGATACATACTAACTGGAGGGGTTGAATGTGCCATACACACGCTTGCACACACAAACAAACATACTGATGCCTTGCCTGGCTCCGACCCGTGATGGATTGGCTGCACCCCCGCCGTGACAGACGAGCGATGGATGGAGCATGGGGCAGATGAAGGAGAGGAGAGAAAAAAGAGAAAGGAGGAAAAGAGCTGAGTGCAGCGGTCTCCATTCCAGGGAGGATCTCACACAGGCAAAGGAGTCATTTCCTAGGAAGGGAACATGTCCTTTCCTCTAAATAAACAGAACCTATGTGTAATGGATAAGACCCAGAGCGTCACCTTGACAATCCTCCCTTCTCCTGCTCTTCCTAGCTGCTGCTTGTCCCCTCTCTTCTCCGCTATCGCCTTCATTCTTCCTTTTCTTCCACCACCCTCTCCCTTTCTCTCTCCTCCATCTCCTCTCTCTCTCACACACACACACACACACACATACGTGTCAATCAACCCTGTCTAACCCCTCCCCCTCTCATGGCCCCTCCCAGAGGATGTGTCAACCTGCCAGTAGATGAAAATGTCATCTCTCTGTCTCTACCCCCTCCTACAGTACACACACACACACACACACTTCACTCCTTAGAGCTCCAGCCAATCGATCCAAACCTGCAACCCTTACATCTCAAGCCTCTAAGAGCTTTATTGACATGGCCAGGTGTGTGTGTGTGTGTCTGTGTGTGTAGATGTTTGATATCATGAGGGTTCTGTGTGTGTATGTGTCTACATTGATATGACGATGGGCCGTTGGTTGGTTGGTTAGTTGGTGTTGATGTAAATAGGAGTTCAAGTGACGTGTGCGTGTGTTTTCCAACCTGAAGCCTGCCGTATGTATACACCACCAATTACACATGCTGCTAATTACCGTGTTAATTACATAATTAACACGGCCTGTTCCACAGCTACACAACGAGATATCCCCACTACACACAGTGAGAGAGGAACTCAGCCTACACACAGAGAACATATCGACACACACATATTTACTGAGGAAAAATAAGCGACTTATCCAAATTCTGAAGAATAACGTGTAGATTTACTTTACATAGTTTAGTACTACTTTCTTCCCTAATTATAATCTCAAAACATCCATTGCAGGGGTGTGAAGTAGTGTTGGTGTTTATGTTTTCATAAATCAGAAAGACAGTGCTGTTTGTACAGTATATGCTGACGGTGTCTGGTTACTTAAGTATAGTTTCCACAGATGTTCAAAATAGTTGACTTTTCTCATGGATGATGATTCCTTAAATACAGATAGGGAAATCTGCACAAACACGTACACCAAATCCAGGGTAGGGCTGGGGACTGCCAGGGACCTCACCATACGATGTTATCACAATACTTTGGTGCCGATACAATGCATACCGCGATTCTCACGATTCTGTACGTACTGCAATTTGATACTGTGATTTTATTGCGATTCGATATTCCAAACCTATTGCTCACCATATGTCTGCTGCAGAGGGACAAGAGAGAACCATGAGAAAATAACACGTTTTGATCAGTCATGGAAATAAAGTGCTGAAAACTAACTGGCTCCCCTTTTAAAAAAAAGATGGAGAACAAGCTATGAAGAAGGAAAGTTTTAGTGCAGGTACAGCCAACTAGCGCAAAAAAATAATATTGGGAAATTGTCAAAACAATACGATACGACACATCATCAAAAAGGATATCCTGATGTGTAACTGAATGCATGTTTCTCACCATCAGTACTATGGAAGCACAGACAAACTCTAGTTTGAGCATATGTACCTGAACCCTGTGTGTGTGTTCAGTTGTGCGCACGCCTGCGCTTCTCAGCCTGTGAGTGTGCGTGTGTGTATCCAGCAGCCCCTCACTCCATCTTGCTGGCTGCTTAAGAATCCAGTCACATCTCTTGCTAGCAGGCAGGCAGTAAGGCACTTTCACTCGCAGGTTTGCTTTGGTTGTCTAATAACCCCTCCTCTTTGTGTGTGTGTGTGTGCGTATCTGAACTTGTGCGCGTGTGATTTAACCTGTGTGTGTCTGCTTGTGTGTGTGTGTGTGTGTGCTCCTGTATGTGTGTGTATTAGCCCCACTCTTTGTGTCTTGAAGGGGGGGGGGATCTACGCCGGACTGATAAACCCACTTAGGCTTGGTCCTGATCCGTCAGCCCAGGGCTGGCAGCCCTGCTTTAGCTGGGAGCTGATCTGTGACGGCCTGCCACTCAAAAGCCAGCACCACTGAGACACAGCACAAAGGAGGAGAGGAGAGAGGGAGGAGGGGAGGATGAGCACGAAGAGAGGGGGTGAAGAAGCAGGATAGGGTATCAGTGTTTTTTGTGAGCGTGCTAGCTCTCCCTCTCGCTGGCTGTCTCTTTATCTCCCTCTCCCCCTCTCTCACTCACTTGTTTTGCTTCTGTCTCTTTCTCTTTCCCTCTCCCCCTCTCTCTCTGGCTACATTACAACATCTCCTCTCTGCTCTCCTCTCAGCTCTCCTCTCAGTTCGCTCTCTCTTGCACACACGCTCACGTCTCTCTTCTGAGAAGCAGAAAAAAAGAGGGAGGGAAGGAGGGAAAAGAGGATAGTATCAGTAGTGGGATGAATGACAAGGTTGTGCTGGACTGCTATCACACTTGAGGGCCCCTGGGAAGCTGAGGTGTGTGTGTGAGAGAGAGAGGAAGGAGACAAAGTGTTTCAGAGAGTAAAAGACAAGGAGAGACACAGAGACAATCAGAAAGAGAGAGAGAGAGCACAGAGAAATGTCATTCTTCATATTTGTCTGCAGAGGCTGTATCTCTGGCCTGCAGCTACTCACACACACACACACACACACACACACACACACACACACACACACACACACACACACACACACACACACACACACACACACACACACACACACACACACACACACACACACACACACACACACACACACACACACACACACACACACACACACACACACATCCCTCTGAGAGAAGAAGCAGCTATCCCTCTGTTGGTATTTTATTTGAAGCTACATAAGGTTAGGCCTGGTCTGTGAAAATCTGAATTCTTCTAGAAATGGTGCTGGAGGGCCACTAAGGGACACTTCCTTCGGGTCTGAAAGCTGACGGGGATACTTCCCTGCAAGCGGTGCCGTCCTGTGGGCAACGTTACACCAATGACCTCACTCTGTTAATACATGGGAACTAAATATTCCATGACACTCGTGGCAGTGTTAACCCCAGTGTCCTGGCTGAACTCCCAATTCACAGTACGTCACCTAATTATCCCCAGCTTCTTGTTGGCACAACCACTGCTCGGCTCGCCGCTGCCTGTGTGTGCTGAGTGTTCTGGCACAAAATGGCTGCTGTGCATCACCTGGGTGGGCAGTTCAGATTGATGTGGTTGGTAGGGTGACTTACTTGCATGCATCAGCCGGGCCTAACACAAAGAGACAAACAGGGAGAGTGAGGGGGAGACAGGAAAACGAGCAGAGAAGAGAGAGTGAAGCGGAGTGATCCTGAAAGAGACGGGAGAAAAAACAGATAAGAGAAATGATATAAACTGAGTTGAAGAAGAGATGAGAGGGAAGGGGGGAGGAAGCCAGAGAAAAGAGAAAGAGAGAGAGAGAAGACTTTAGAGCCAACTTTGCTGGGAGAAAGAGCCAGCTCAGCAGTATAGAGTTAGCCCAGGGTTACTGCATAGGGTTCCTCATCAGCACCTTCTGCTATGAATATCAATGACGCATCACTGCTACAGCACACCAACCTCATCCTCATCATCCTCATCCTCAGGACCTAACACATAACCTCTAGATGATCATCCTCATCATCCTCAGGAGCTAACACATAACCTCCAGATGATCATCCCCATCATCCTCCTCATCCTCAGGAGCTAACACATAACCTCTAGATGATCATCCCCATCATCCTCCTCATCCTCAGGACCTAACACATAACCTCTAGATGATCATCCTCATCTTCCCCAATGCACTGGCCCAAATACTTTGAGTAACCTCAGCTCTTCTTCTTTACCATCTTCTTCTTCATCCTCCTCCTCATCCTCACCAATGACAAAAGACAACGATTAGCTTGTTTCAACACAGTCATTTTCATCAATTGCTAGGTGAAGTTCACTTGGCAAATGACAAGGTTTACTGGACTTCTCTCCCAGACCTATACACACCTGCCCCTGAAGCAGAGTAAAAGGGAGAATAACTATGCCTGCCTGCCTGCCTGCCTGCCTGCCTGCCTGCCTGCCTGCCTGCCTGCCTGCCTGCCTCTCTTTTTTCTCTCTCTCCCTCTCTCTCTCTCTCTCCATTTTTAATTACAGAAAAGCAAAGAACTGCAAAAAACCTGCTACTAATTACACAGCCCCTGCCTCTCTCTCCTCTCTCCCTTTCCCCTCGATCTGCATCTCTTCTCTCTTCCTCTCTTAATTCTATCTCTCTCTTCTCTCTCCTCTCTTTCCTTTTCCCTTCTGAGCTCCATTGGCTCAATGCCAACAGCCTGTGGAATCACTCACTCGCTGCTGAGACGAGGACACACTCTCACACACACAAACAAACACACACACTGATGCCACACAAAAATAAAAGCTCAAGCACGTGTGTGTGTGTGTGTGCATAAGCGAGCGTGTGTGAGGGGGCAGGCACGAGGCTGATCAGCTCCCTAATGAGAGAGAACACTAATCATATTTCACACTGACACAAAAACAATCACAACATCTGTATCTGCTGCCTGCGACCCTCCTCCTCCCCTCTCCACCTCCCTCCTTCCCTCCCTCTTCACCTCCCTCCTTCCCTCCCTCTCCACCTCCCTCCCTCTTCACCTCCCTCCTTCCCTCCCTCTCCACCTCCCTCCTTCCCTCCCTCTTCACCTCCCTCCTCCCCTCCCTCTCTAGGATAGAGAGTCTTGGGAACGATGATCAGTCCACTGAACACCTGAGACAAGATCAACACTGAACAACATACAAACTCCTTTGTCCCAGGTGGCCGCTCTCCCTCCCTCTCCCTCCTCCCGCTCTCCCTCCTCCCGCTCTCCCACCTCCCGCTCTCCCTCCTCCCGCTCTCCCTCCCTCTCCCTCAATCCATCTCCTTATCGCTCATTTTCACTCCTCCCTTCTCTCTCTTCCTCTCCCCCTCTATCCCTCTCTTGTCCTCTCCATGTCCCTCCTTCTCCCTCTCTCGATCTCAATATAGAGGAGTGTTTTTATTTAAGCTTGGGGGTGGAGGCGACACACTGTAATTTACCCATGGGTAGTCCTATCCATCACACAGACAATGTACACACTCTACTGCCATGCATCACTTGGGTCTGCTGGAGAACTGTGTGTGTGTGTGTGTGTGTGTGTGTGTGTGTGTGTGTGTGTGTGTGTGTGTGTGTGTGTGTGTGTGTGTGTGTGTGTGTGTGTGTGTGTGTGTGTGTGTGTGTGTGTGCGTGTGCGTGTGCGTGTGCGTTTGTGTGCGTGCGCATGTGCGTTTGAGAGAGAGAGAGAGAAATAGAGAAGAAGGGGAGGAGACAAAGGGGAGAAAGGAGAGGTTGTGAGTGAATGAGTAGAGAGAGCTTTAGAATAAAGGGAAAATACAGAGATAAGTTGATGGAGAACACAGAGACAGTATAGAAACAGATCCAGGGAGAGAGTAAATAGAGAGCCCAGAGACAACAAGAGGAGGGATAGAGAAGTGATAGAAGATAGAGAGAGCAGATAGAGGAGTGTAGTTGGACAGCAGGAGTGGGTGGTACGCAGAAGCCCCTCTGCTGCAATCAAGGCTCTGTCACCATCTGGACGCCATTTTAAAACCATCAGCTTCAGCTCCCCATATAAACAAGGGCGCGACCTCAAACATGGCCCCCTTTCTAAATGGCTCCGCTTTTCTGTAATGGGCCCGAAATGGCTGACTGTGCTGTACAGGGGTTACTCTATAATGGAGCCAACATGGCCGACTGTGAGGTACAGGGGTTACTCTATAATGGAGCCAACATGGCCGACTGTGAGGTACAGGGGTTAGTCGATAATGGATCCAACATGGCCGACTGTGAGATACTCTGCACAAAACAGAAACTTACCTCGATGGTTAAGTTTAGGAATTCATTCCGAGACTTTAGTTAAATTTAGGCAACAGTGTTAAATGTAGGCATTCATTCTGAGTGGTTAAGGTAAGGGTTAAAGTTTGGGATAGGGTTCAAACTAATCTCGCTCACCCAGATGTAAAATTATTTCGGGAAAGTTGTCACTGCCTGTTTTACAAAGATTGTTGACATAATATATATAATATTTGTATCTAAAAGCATAATTGAGTAATAATTGATCAAATTGAGCATATTTCTGACATTGTGGCCTTACCCACTACCCACTACTCCATAATGTTTCAAAGCTAAAAGTAAAACGTGATGTCATATAAAGCTTTACTGCTTGTTCTGTAATAGCAGTAGTATTTTGATTTCAATACCAATTTTCTTACATTAATATTGAAAAATTATAAACATGAATAATGAACATTTTTTGATGTCCATTTTTTTCAAGTTTCAAGTTTTTAATGTCACATGCACAAGCACAGTGAAATGCCTTTCTTGCAATCTCAAAACCCAACAATGCAATAATCAATAAATATGTAATACTAGAAAAATCACACTAAAAATAAGAAGAAATAAGAAGAACACAGTAAGTAAGTAAGTATACTATATACAAGGTCAGTTCCAATACCATATTTACAATGTGCAGGGACAGGAGATCGATAGATGTAGATACAGTATATATAGGGGTAAGTTGGCAAGGCAACAGGAAATAAGATAAAGTGTGTAGGACCCTGTGAGTGTGTATGGCCCTGTGAGTGTGTAGGGCCCTGCGAGTGTGTAGGGCCCTGTGAGTGTGTAGGGCCCTGTGAGTGTGTAGGACCCTGTGAGTGTGTAGGGCCCTGTGAGTGTTTAGGGCCCTGTGAGTGTGTAGGGCCCTGTGAGTGTGTATGGCCCTGTGAGTGTGTAGGGCCCTGTGAGTGTGTAGGGCCCTGTGAGTGTGTAGGACCTTGTGAGTGTGTAAGGCCCTGTGAGTGTGTAGGGCCCTGTGAGTGTGTAGGACCCTGTGAGTGTGTAGGACCCTGTGAGTGTGTAGGACCCTGTGAGTGTGTAGGGCCCTGTGAGTGTGTAGGACCCTGTGAGTGTGTAGGACCCTGTGAGTGTGTAGGACCCTGTGAGTGTGTAGGGCCCTGTGAGTGTGTAGGACCCTGTGAGTGTGTAGGGCCCTGTGAGTGTGTAGGACCCTGTGAGTGTGTAGGGCCCTGTGAGTGTGTAGAACCCTGTGAGTGTGTAGGGCCCTGTGAGTGTGTAGGGCCCTGTGAGTGTGTAGGACCCTGTGAGTGTGTAGGACCCTGTGAGTGTGTAGGGCCCTGTGAGTGTGTAGGGCCCTGTGAGTGTGTAGGACCCTGTGAGTGTGTAGGACCCTGTGAGTGTGTAGGACCCTGTGAGTGTGTAGGGCCCTGTGAGTGTGTAGGACCCTGTGAGTGTGTAGGGCCCTGTGAGTGTGTAGGACCCTGTGAGTGTGTAGGACCCTGTGAGTGTGTAGGGCCCTGTGAGTGTGTAGGGCCCTGTGAGTGTGTAGGACCCTGTGAGTGTGTAGGGCCCTGTGAGTGTGTAGGACCCTGTGAGTGTGTAGAACCCTGTGAGTGTGTAGGGCCCTGTGAGTGTGTAGGGCCCTGTGAGTGTGTAGGACCCTGTGAGTGTGTAGGACCCTGTGAGTGTGTAGGGCCCTGTGAGTGTGTAGGACCCTGTGAGTGTGCACAGAGACAGTGCAAAACTAAAACTAAAAGGGCAATACAGATACAAAGTTAACTCAGATAGTCTGTGTAGTCTTATTGCTTGTGGATAGGAGCTGTTCAAGAGCCTGTTGGTGCCAAGACTTGATGCACCGGTACCGCCTGCCGTGCGGAAGCAGAGAGAATGGTCTGTGGCTTGGGGGGTTGGAGTCAATTTTCCAAACCTTCCTTCCACACCGCCTGATATAGATGTCCTGAATGGCCGGCAGCTCGGCCCCAGTGATGTACCACCCTCTGTAACGCCATGCGATCGAGGGCGGTGCTATAGCCATGCCAGGCAGTGATGCAGCCAGTCAAGATGCTCTCAATGGTACAGCTGTAGAACCTTTTTCAACCTGCTGAGGTGTTGTGTGTTTGGACCATTTTCAGTCTAAAGTGATTTGGATATACTGTATATACTATATATATATATATATGTGTATATATAAACTCTACGGGCATATCAAAGTCCCAGCATGGGATTTCTGCTAGTTTTAAAGTTATGGTCCATTTTATACAGATACATTGGCATAGTAGTCACTGTAACTATTCACATCCTCAAAATCATCAGCCAACATGGCTGTCAGTACGACCAAGGAGCTGATCGTGTCCTACAGGAAATGGACGGGCGAGCACGCCCCCTCCACATCGACGGGGCTGCAGCGGAGCAGGTCGAGAGCTACAAGTTCCTATGTGTCCAAATCACTTTAGACTTCAAATGGCCTCAGCAGGTTGAAAAAGGTTCTATAGCTGTACCATTGAGAGCATCTTGACTGGCAGCATCACTGCCTGGCATGGCTATAGCACCGCCATCGATCGCATGGCGCTACAGACGGTGACCATGTTGAATCCATTTTCACATTCACTCGGTTGGTAATGCTTACAAATTGGATCATCAATCTAAAAGTAGCAGAGGTCCCACTCTGGAACTTATGCCAGTAGAGTATACAGTATTATGTTCAACAATATATTGAATACTTAGCCAAATAAAACATTTCATTTTTTCAATAATCATGTTTATATGTAAGGAAATTGTTATTGAACTCAAAATACTACTCATGTTACAGAGCAAGCGGTAAAGCTTCATATGACACATATGTAGCACCTAAAATGTCATAAATATGCCAACTTTGATAAATAATTGTTCAATTATGCGTTTAAATACAATAGTCAAATATATGGCAACAATCCATACTCCAAAGGACCCTTCTATTGATTCAATCTCATGAAAATCCCGAAAATCATGGTTTCTTTTTGTCCTGGTTTCTTGAGAAATCACTCCATTTCAAATATGCATTATTAGCTCGTAATCCAATAGAGTCTGGCTTGATAAACCAGCAAGTACACCTGCTTTAACAGTCAAAAGTACAAGACAGAGAATGGATTTCTTAGGTCCATCCATCCATTAAAAATAAGTGGCCATCATGAAATGGACATTGCACTAATGGGAAAGTGCTAATTGCTGTTATTTCAATTAGCATACTGCCATTATCAATGTGACAATACTATGTTTACATGAAAAGAGGAGACAATATACGAAAGAGAAAAAGAGTGTCAGAGAGAGAGAGAAAGAGAGAGGGAGGGAGAGAGAGCGAGAGAGAGAGAGAGGGGGGTAGAGATAGAGATAGAGAGAGGGAAGGAGAGAGAGAGAGCAAGAGAGAAAGAGAGAGAGAAAGGGATAGAGAGAGAGTTGATGATCTGATACTGAGTCCACACACACCATCACAGGCAGCGGTAAGGTAATGACATGGAAATTATATGGTAATGATATGGTAATCTGGCAGAGTTATTCTACTCACCAGAGACAGAGAGGGAGAGGAACTGCCACACGCTGTATACACACACACACACACACACACACACACACACACACACACACACACACACACACACACACACACACACACACACACACACACACACACACACACACACACACACACACACACACACACACACACACACACACACACACACACACACACACACACACACACACACACACACACACACACACACACAGAGCACAAACTAACTGACTGAGAGAATAAAGAGACTATAGGGACGGGAGGTAGGGGAGGTGTGCTATCAAGTTGTAAGAAAGGAGAATGCTGAAAGCTGGGGTAGTGAGGATAGTTTGAATGCTCTTCTCAGCAAAGAAGTCAGTGGACTTACAGCCAAAAACAGTGTGTGTTAAGACGAGGGAGCTTTAATGAAAAAGTATTGTTTTCTACACAATACAACACCATAGTCCACAACATGAACCGCAACACCAGAATGTAGCCTTACCCATGAGCCTGAACTGAAAAGATGTTGACCTGCACGGTTTCCTCTGGTTACCACAGCCACAAATTAAAAATGGTCCATATCATAAAAATTGCTGAAAACAAAAATGTGTTTTTTGGTCTTAATTTAAGGTTAGGGTTGGGCATAAAGTTAGCAGTGTGGTAAAGGTTAGGGTTAGGTTTAGGTTTAAAATCAGATTGTAAGAAGATAAATTGTAAAAATGGGCGGGGTTTATGACTTTGTGGCTGTGGTAACTAGTGACGCCCCTACTCTAGAGCGCTCTTCTCTCGTCTTCTCTCGTATTTTCCTCTTCCTCTCTGAGGATGGCGTGGAGCATATGCCTGTCAGTGCAACAGTGCCACCATCTGTTCAACTTACACTACTGCAGTGTAAGAAGACTTAAAGTGGGTAAGATCGTCAACTGAGAAAAGTGAGAGAAGGTGTCCACATTCAATGATAGATCTTTCTGAAATAGACCAGACACACTCACATATGAACACCGCCGTCATGACCCCATAATATTGCTGCCTGATGTGTAGAAAAACAAGGTACATCCTTGATACGTCCTGTTTACTGAGTAACATTTTATAATAGCTGCTTGTGCCTTTCATTTGAAAATGTACCCAATTTTTGAAGCATAAGGAACTGAAACATGTATGAATAATTCCAAACAGACAGAAAACCCAAATGCAACGTTGCCATGCCAGCACCACCGTTCCTCCCAACCAGCCTCCCAGCTCCTCTAAGTGTGTCAGATTGACAGGTGGGCTATATCCATTCAATATCGCTAGACACACGTTCCTGTTCCCTCCATCCGACGGACAAATTAACCTTCCATGCCGACGGGAGGGGTTGTTCAGCGAGGGCCAATCAGCAGGTGATTAGGGCGGGGGTGGGCGGGGTGAAGGGTCACGGCGATGGGGCCATCGCAAGCCTGATTGGTTTCAATCAGTGGCCGGCCGCAGGGACAGCTGGGAACTGAGCCACAGCGGGGCACTAATCAATGCATCCCACAGCGAGGCATTAACGGTCACACACACACAAACAAGGCGAGGTGTGAGGATTGGAAATAAATAAACAGTCAAAGACGAAAATGGATAAACAGAAAATTGGGTAGGCGAACAACCACACACGTTCAGGCATACTGTATAAACATGTCGCAGACACACACACACACACACACACACACACACACACACACACACACACACACACACACACACACACACACACACACACACACACACACACACACACACACACACACACACACGAGTGTGGCAAAATGAACAATCAAGCAAAATAGACACCGACAGAGAGAGCGGGAGAGACAGCGGGAGAGAAAGAGAGGGAGAAAAAAAGGGGGGGAGACAAAGAAAGAGGGAGAGACATAGGGGGAGAGAAAGAGAGAGGGAGAGACATAGGGGGAGAGAGAAAGAGAGAGGGAGAGACATGGGGGGAGAGAAAGAGAGAGGGAGAGACATGGGGGGAGAGAGAAAGAGAGAGGGAGAGACATGGGGGGAGAGAGAAAGAGAGAGGGAGAGACATGGGGGGAGAGAAAAAGAGACATGGGGGAGAGAAAGAGAGAGGGAGAGACATGGGGGAGAGAAAGAGAGAGGGAGAAACATATGAGGAGAGAAAGAGAGAGGGAGAAACATATGGAGAGAGAAAGAGAGAGGGAGAGACATGGGGGAGAGAGAAAGAGAGAGGGAGAGACATAGGGGGAGAGAAAGAGAGAGGGAGAAACATGGGGGGAGAGAAAGAGAGAGGGAGAGACATGGGGGGAGAGAGAAAGAGAGAGGGAGAGACATGGGGGGAGAGAGAAAGTGTGATGGAGACATATATGGGGAGAGACAGAGAGAGGGAGAGACATAGCGGGAGAGAAAGAGAGAGGGAGAGACATGGGGTGAGAGAGGGAGAGACATAGGGGGAGAGAAAGAGAGAGGGAGAGACATAGGGGGAGAGAAAGAGAGAGGGAGAGACATAGGGGGAGAGAAAGAGAGAGCGAGAGACATAGGGGGAGAGACTTGGGGAGAGAAAGAGAGAGGGAGAGACATGGGGGAGAGAGAAAGAGAGAGGGAGCACATAGTTGGAGAGACAGAGAGAAGGAGAGACATAGGGGGAGAGAAAGAGAGAGGGAGAGACATGGGGGAGAAAAAGAAAGAGAGAGAGACATGGGAGAGAAAAAGAAAGAGAGAGGGAGAGACATAGGGGGAGAGAGAATGAGAGAGGGGGAGACATGGGGCAGAGAAAGAGAGAGGGAGAGACATAGGGGGAGAGACAGAGAGAGGGAGAGACATGGGGCAGAGAAAGAGAGAGGGAGAGACATAGGGGGAGAGACAGAGAGAGGGAGAGAGATAGGGGAGAGAAAGAGAGAGGGAGAGAAATAGGGGGAGAGACAGAGAGAGGGAGAGAGATAGGGGAGAGAAAGAGAGATGGAGAGACATAGGGGGAGAGAAAGAGAGAGGGAGAGACATAGGGGAGAGAGAAAGAGAGATGGAGAGCCATAGGGGATAGAGAAAGAGAGAGGGGAGACATAGGGGTAGAGAGAAAGAGAGAGTGAGAGACATGGGGGAGAGAAAGAGAGAGTGAGAGACATGGGGGAGAGAAAGAGAGAGGGAGAGACATAGGGGGAGAGAGAAAGAGATAGACATAGGGGGAGAGAGAAAGAGAGAGGGAGAGACATGGGAGAGAGAAAGAGAGAGTGAGAGACATATGGGGGAGAGAGGTAGAGAGAGGGAGAGACATGGGGGAGAGAGAGTGTCATACACGCATAACTCTGCAGTAACTCTGTGGTAAGGAGAAGGCCTCAGTAAATTGGAGGAGTAATTTGATTAGACTTGTTAATTTGTCTACTACAGGAGCTGTTACTGGACCATGTCATTGGGTGGTGTCGCTCTGTCCCGTAGCCTGCTCTGACACAATGGCCGTGTTTCTCTACAGGTGGGATAACACACGTTCTTCCTGCTATATGTCGCGACTCCTCTTGGTTGATCGTAAAGAGTGGGAGGTGTTGTTCTCTGATTCTATATTACTGACCACTGACTTCCTCTCCAGCTGAGAGTCGGACATTGACCAGGAATAGGGTGACAGTTAGTCAGGCTTGTGGAACAGAAACATGGAGCGTTGCTCGGTGGAAAACACAGAAAACACAAAATAATTTATCTCTCTGTACAGTTTGGACACACTTACTCATTTAAGGGTTTTTCTTTATTTTATACTATTTTCTATTTTCTAGAATAATAGTGAATACATCAAACTATGAAATATCACAAATGAAATCATGTAGTAACCAAAAAAGTGTTAAACAAAACAAAAAAGGCCCTTTGCCTTGATGACAGCTTTGCTCACCCTTGGCATTCTCTCAACCAGCTTCACGAGGAATGCTTTTCCAAAAGTCTTGAAGGAGTTCTCACATATGCTGAGCACTTGTTGGCTGCTTTTCCTTCATTCTGCGGTCCAATTCCTCCCAAACCATCTGAGGTCAGGTGACACCTTCGGCATGCTCATCTACTTAATCTGATGGGTCATCTTCGGCCTTGTCTACACCAACACCCCGGGTCAGTACCATCCTGCCTTGGAAATGGTGGTCATCCTCATCTCTGCCTATGACATCCTGTTCTGTCACTTCCTGCCAAAGTGCCACATCATCCTTTTCAAGAAGGAAGCAAACACACCTTCCAGAGGAAGATTTGGAGCTTCAACTCCAGGGACGTGCTTACCGAGAGCTTGGAGACAAGGAATAACTCTCTGGGGGGGATCGGGAGGGGTGGAGAACCTGGGCTTGCAGCCGGAACGCCCCCTCGTTCCTTATTCTACCTTTTGAGGAAAATGTTACGGAGTCTTTTTCTCAAATGTTTTAAGAGTTGGAGAACACATTGGGATAGATCTTAGACCATTCCTCCATACAGAATCTTTCCAGATCCTTGATATCCTTCGTCTGCACTTATGGACTGCCCTCTTCAATTCAAACCACAGGTTTTCAATGGGTTTCAAGTCCGGAGACTGAGATGTTATCATCATCATCATAAGGAGAAGGATTCGGTGAATGCCCCCTTGCTCATTATTCCTCAGATGGTACCAGAGAGCAGACTCATTCCAAGCACCCCGGAACAATGAGATCAGGGAGCTAAGAGAGGCCCATAAGGTCTGGGAGAGGTATGACAGTGTGCCGTGATGTGTACAATGGGCTGGAAGCGCTGAGGACCTCGTTTTGAAGTATGAAATCAGCAACAAACAAAACAACATTTACATGTGGGTGAGCTTTTCTTTTAAGAGAATCATAAGCTCAGTGAGGTCTAAAATTATTGACAACCTTGATAAAGATGAGCAAAAATGACTGTATAAAATAAAGAATTCAAATAGATATATTGTACGCTAAAGAAATTGGGAAATCATATTATTTTATACTAATACAATTGCTCAGAGAAAGATTTTCTTTGTCATGTAATAAAAACAAATCTCAATTAAGGTAGGGATCAAAATTGACACCCGTTTTCAATACCTTACAATACCTCACCTTCCAAGCATAACAGCACTGAGCCTTGTTCTAAAATGTTTTAAGAGTTGGAGAACACATTGGGAAGGATCTTAGACCATTCCTCAATGCGAAACCTTTCCAGACCCTTTCCTTTGTCTGCGCTTATGGATGTGTATTCTTCAATTCAAGCCACAGGTTTTCAATGGGTTTCAAGTCCGGAGACAGAGACGGCCATTGCAAAAGGTTGATTTTGTGACCAATTAACCATTTCTTTGTGGATTTTGATGTGTGCTTGGGGATGGTTATTGTCTTGCTGGAAGATCCACCTGCGGCCAAGTTTCAGCCTCCTGGCAGAGGCACCCAGGTTTTTAGCAAAAATGGCCTGGTACTGGGTAAAGTTCATGATGATGTTGACCTTAACAAGGGCACCAGGACCAGTGGGAGCAAAATATCCCAATAACATCAAAGATCCAAAACCATACTTTACAGTAGATACAGGGTTCTTTTTTGCTCATACGATCTCATTTCGACACCAATCCCACCACTGGTGTGCGTGGCCAAAGAGATACGCTAGCGTTGAAAAGTTTGGGGTCACTTAGAAATGTCGTTGTTTTTGAAAGAAAAGCAAATGTTTTGTCCATTAACATAACATCAAATTGATCAGAAAGACAGTGTAGACATTGTTAATGTTGTAAATGACTATTGTAGCTGGAAACAACAGATTTTTTATGGAATATCTACATAGGCGTACAGAGGCCCATTATCAGCAACCATCACTCCTGTGTTCCAATGGCACGTTGTGTTAGCTAATCCAAGTTTATAATTTTAAAAGGCTAATTGATCATTAGAAAAACCTTTGCAATTATGTTAGCACAGCTGAAAACTGTTGTGCTAATTAAAGAAGCAATACAACTGGCCTTCTTTAGACTAGTTGAGTATCTGGAGCATCAGCATTTATGGGTTCGATTACAGGCTCAAAATGGCCAGAAACAAGGAACTTTCTACTGAAACTCATCAGTCTATTCTTGTTCTGAGAAATGAAGGCTATTCCATGCGAAACATTGCCAGGAAACTGAAGATCTCGTACAACGCTGTGTACTACTCCCTTCACAGAACAGCGCAAACTTGTCATGTTTTGTCTTTGATCATCTTGTCTTGTCCCTGTGCTTCCCTCTGCTGGTCTTATTAGGTTCTTTCCCTCTTTCTATTCCTCTCTCTCCTCCTCCCTCTTTCCCTCTCCCGCTCTCTCTCTCTATCGTTCCGTTCTTGCTCCCAGCTGTTTCTCATTCTCCTAACGACCTCATTTAGTCTTTCACACCTGTCCCCTATTTTGCCCTCTGATTAGTCCCTATTTCTCCCTCTGTTTTCCGCTTCTGTCTTTGTCGGATTCTTGTTTGAGGTTTGCTGTTCTGTGTCCTTGTTGCGCCCTGTCGTGTTTTTTGCCTTTGTCAGATGCTGCGTGTGAGCAGGTGTCTATGTCAGCTACGGTCTGTGTCCTCCTGAAGCGACCTGCAGTCTGTGGTCGCGTCTCCAGTCGTTCCTCTCTACTGACAAGAGGTTTTCAGTTTCCTGTGTTGGAATTACCTTTGAGAAGATCCAGGAGAATCATTGTTTGTTTAAGAATGGAATAAAGACTCTGTTTCTATTACGTCGCTTTTGGGTCCTCCTTCATCAGCATAACAAAACTGGCTAACCACAATAGAAATAAGAGTGGGAGGCCCAGGTGCACAACTGAGCAAGAGGACAAGTACATTAGAGTGTCTAGTTTGAGAAACAGACGCCTCACAAGTCCTCAACTGGCAGATTCATTAAATAGTACCGGCAAACACCAGTCTCAACGTCAACAGTAAAGAGGCAACTCCGGAATGCTGGCCTTCTAGGCAGAGTTGCTCTGTCCAGTGTCTGTGTTCTTTTGCCCGTCTTAATATTACATTTTTTGGGCCAGTCTGAGATATGGCTTTTTCTTTGCAAATCTGCCTAGAAAGCCAGCATCCCGGAGTCGTCTCTTCACTGTTGACGTTGAGACTTGTGTTTTGCGGGTACTATTTAATGAAGCTTCCAGTATACGAGTCATATCTCAGATTTTTTTAAAGTATTGGTCATTTATGTTGGAACCATACTGCCTTGGGATCTCCTTTTGGCGTATTCACTGTTATATTATTTCAAAATAATGACCATTGTTCATGTTTTGAGGGATTGTAGACAATCAAAGAAGCCAATATGACCTCATTGGAATAGTTTTTTTTAGAAGGGACATTTTGTTTATTTTTAATAAAGATACCTATGAACTATTTGACATGTCTATATGAGTCATTTTTAGTCTTCCAGGAAAATGTCATTACCTATAAATGCATTATCTGATCCTAGGACTCCCTCAGTTGGTTTACGGTTTCATGTTCAAAGGATGAAGAGGGTCGAGGAAGAATTACTTTAGTTATATCTTCCTTCTGTTCCTTTGCAGATAATTATACCTAACACTGGTCTATCCAGTTCCACTGAAACTGATATAGTAAACAGATGTAGAATTGTTATTTGATGACCCTGTTGCAGGATAACTTTACGGCAATGCAGGACATGTAAAGGTTGTAGTGTATTTGGGGTTTAAAAGGATTTTGAAGTTTGTAATTTCTATTTAGACATTTCTGAGTACATTTTTTTCCCTTACGAAAAATGTATCAACCCCTACAAAAATGTCCATGAATTACAATCCACATAATAATTCATATTTTCGGTCGCTGCAGGATTTCTTTCCTGCTGTAGCACACTTGCTCAAATAAAGATCCTACATCTGTTCAGGGTTGGGCACACACACACACACACACACACACACACACACACACACACACACACACACACACACACACACACACACACACACACACACACACACACACACACACACACACACACACACACACACACACACACACACACACTCTGAGCACACTTTGCTCAGAGTGTAGAAGGCCAGTGCACCAGACCGGTGGACATAAATGCTGTGCTTTTGAAGATGTTTCTGGTTAGGAAACAACAATACAGGCTGGTTGCCTAAACAAATTAAATGTGTTTGTCAATAGATTTTTTGATTCATTCCCATTAATGACAGCATTCTTGAACTGAGTTATCAATCATCGAATTCTGGGTATTCGGGGTAATTTGGTTAATGATTATGAAATTGATTATGTGGCTCTTTCCTTGTAGAATGTTGACAGCTGTATAGAACACATTGTATTGCAACGCAAACTTAACTTAATAGCTACACTCACCGACACGGGATAAACTTTATCCATCATGCTGGCCTTGACCAAACCTGTCACGTTGGTATAAAGGGATCGGGAGACAGGCGCAGGAATGCGTAAGGGTTTTTTATTCACCCAAACTACAGCGTGCCACGTAAAGACACGGGGACGAAGACCAAACAAACACTATACAAAACACAGGGTTGAAACCCAAACAAAAGAGCGAGGAGTACATCAAATGAATACACAAGCGCACAATGATACCACATGGGATGAGACCCGTAATCATCTGCGCAATACACACAGCACGAAAGCCAAAACAACACAGCACAGGTACACCCACGACCAACAGACATTGGAACAACAATCAACAGCCCAATGGTGAACCAAAGGGCACATTTATACAATTACAATCAGGAAAGAATATGGGGACCAGGTGTGCGTAATGACACAGTTCCTAGAGGCCGGTGACATAGACCTCCGAAACTGGTGCACGGAATGAGCAACAGTACCAGCCAGACTTATAGTGGTCTACCCATCCCCTTTAATGCTCTTATGCTCATCCTTTAAAAATGCCATAAGGTCTGAAATGGACACCAAAGTCAACTGTAGAAACAATTATCTAGGCTAAGTAAAACAAAAGTATTTTTTTATCTATTTCTCTGCTAACTAGCTACCTAAAGTGTATTTAGTGGCTAGCTAAGATAGAGAAAAGGAACATAAGTTCATGGATAGGACACAGGTCTCTGATCGTGCTGGTCTACTGTAGCTGACAGTGACAAGTTGTAATCTTTTTAAGGCCTTCTCAGTTGCTAATTAGCGTTTATGATTTTTGAGAGAAAATTGAGGCTAATATTGATCAAACGCATTTTGTCCAAGAGAGAAGAGCAACATTATCATAACATTACGCCAGGGTAGCCTACACCAAACACAAACCTTATATAAAGTAGCTCTAAAATCCCAGACGCAAAAATGAACGGTGAAAAAACTATTATTGGGTTTTACCACTAGGTTTTATGGGTATTATGACAAGTCCACTGTGCTAGACTATTGTGGTCTTGAAAAGGTAAACCATGATATTGAAGTGCCAGAAGTCAGTATTTTTGTTTATCGGCTGTGTAGTGCATTGGCACAGAAACCGGTTGGCAGGTAGCCTAGCGGTTAAGGGTGTTGGGCCAGTAACTGAAAGGTCACTGGTTCGAATCCCTAAGCTAACTAGGTGAAAAATCTGTTGGTGTGCCCTTGAGCAAGGCACTTAAACATAATTCCAATTTGTTGTGGCTAACGTTAGCTGGTGGCTAGTTGACTAATGTTATTGTTAACTAGGGGAAAGGTTTAGGGCTAGTGGAAGGGTTAGCTAACATCCTAAGTAGTTATAAAGTAGTAAGTCGTTGCTCATTAGCAAAAATGCTAAAGTTGTCCGGGATGAGATTCGAACTCGCAACCTTTAGGTTGCTAGACGTTCGCATTTTACGCATACATTAAAACCAGTATTTATAGCGCTGTCATCATCCACATATTCCTATGGAAAACTCCCTATGGCGCATGAAGCAGGAAGTATTTGAATTTGAAGCGTGCCATATTGCTGAATGGGGCTGAATGGCACCAAAAAATCACTAAGGATCATGGTCAAAGTGAGTTACATTGTCTACTAGCCTATTATACCATTTTGTCTGCTCAGCTGACTTAATGCACCCGTGTCATTCTAATTTGATCTATTTACACAGTAAAAAGGTTTTTAAAAAACAATACTTACATTTTTTGTCTACAAAAGGTTCCTGCATTGTCATAAAATGTGGAGTATAGGGCTAATAGCCAAGTTTAGAACTATGCTACTAGATCGTAGGCTATTCGATGCACTAGACCAGGACTATAAGTTATATTTAAACCTCCTTTCCATAACCACATCATTACTCTGTCATGAAAACCAAGACGACCCAATTAAATGAACTAAATCAGGTCCGGTGGCTAGGAAAAACTCCCTAGAAAGGCAGGAACCTAGGGAGAAACCTAAAGAGGAACCAGGCTCTGAGGGTTGACCAGTCGTCTTCTGGCTGTGCCGGGTGGAGATTATAACAGTACATGGCCATCAAGGCCAGATTGTTCTTCAAGATGTTCAAACGTTCATAGATGACCAACAGGGTCAAATAATAATCACAGTGGTTGTAGAGGGTGCAACATGTCAGTACCTCACAAGTAAATGTCAGTTGGCTTTTCATAGCTGAGCATTCAGAGGTTGAGACAGCAGGTGCGGTAGAGAGAGAGGGAGAGTCAAAAACAGCAGGTCCGGGAAAAGGAAGTGTGTCCAGTGAACAGGTCAGGGTTCCATAGCAGCAGGCAGTACAGTTGAAACTGGAGCAGCAGCATGACCAGGTGGTCCTGAGGCATGGTCCTAGGGCTCAGGGCCTCCGGTAGGAGGGGGGGGGGGGGGGGGGGGGGATTGGAGCGAGCATACTTAAATTAACAAAAAAATATCAGATAAGACAGGAGAATTACACCAGATATAACAGACTGACCCTAGCCCACTGGCACATAGACTATTGCATACCCCCTGAGAGGGCCAACCAGGCAGGATATAACACCACCCACTTTACCAAAGCACAGCACCCACACCACTGGAGTGATATCAACAGACCACCAACGTATTACCCTGAGGCAAGGCTAAGTACATCCCACGAAGATGTCTTCCACCACACGAGCCGGAGGGGGCGCAAAACCGGACCGGAAGATCACGTCTGTGACTCAACCCACTCAAGTGACACACCCCTCCTAGGGATGGCATGGAAGAGCACTAGTAAGCCAGTGACTCAGCCCCCGTGATAGGGTCAGAGGCAGAGAATCCCAGTGGAGAGAGGGGAGCTGGCCAGGCAGAGACAGCAAGGGCGGTTCATCGCTCCAGTGCCTTGCACCCCTTGGCCAGACTACACTCAATCATAGGACCTACTGAAGTGATCGAGACCGAGTCTGCGTCTCTCACATGGATAGGCAGACCCTTCCATAAAAATTGAGCTCTATAGGAGAAAGCCCTGCCTCCAGCTGTTTGCATAAGAATTCTAGGGACAAAAGGAGGCCTGTTTCTTGTGACTGTAGCGTATGTGTTGGTATGTATGGCAGGACTAAATCAGAGATAGGTAGGAGCAAGCCCATGTAATGCTTTGTAGGTTAGCAGTAAAACCTTGATATCAGCCCTTGCCTTAACAGGAAGCCAGCACTGGAGTAATATGATACATTTTTATGGTTCTAGTCAAGATTCTAGCAGCCGTGTTTAGCACTAACTGAAGTTTATTTAGTGCTTTATCCAGGTAGCGGGAGAGTAGGGCATTGCAGTAGTCTAAGCTAGAAATGACAAAAGCATGGATTAGGTTTTCTGCATCATTTTTGGACAAAAAGTTTCATATTTTTGCAATGTTACAAAGATGGAAAAAAGCTGTCCTTGAAACAGTCTTGATATAATCATCAAAAGAGAGATCAGGGTCCAGAGTAACACAGAGGTCCTTCACAGTATTATTTTTAGACTACTGTACAAGCATCAAGATTAATTGTCAGATCAAACAGCAGATCTCTTTCTTTTTTGGGACCTAAAACTAGCATCTCTCTTTTGCCTGAGTTTAAAAGTAAAACATTTGCTTCCATCCACTGTCTGAAACACAGGTTTCCAGGGTAGGCAATTTAGGGGCTTCACCATGTTTCATTGAAATGTACAGCTGTGTGTCGTCCACATAGCAGTGAAAGTTGACATTGTGTTTCCGAATGACATCACCAAGAGGTAGAATGGATAGTGAAAACAATAGTGGTCCTAAAACGGAACCTTGAGGAACACCGAAACGTAGAATGGTCAGAGGACAAACCATCCTCAGAGACAAACTGATATTTTCTGACAGATAAGATCTAAACCAGACAAGAACTTGTCCATGTAGACCAATTAGGGTTTCCAATCTTTTCAAAAGAACGTGGTGATTGATGGTGTCAAAAGCAGCACTAAGGTCTAGGAGCACGAGAACAGATGCAGAGCCTTGGTCTGACGCCATTAAAATGTAATTTGCCACCTTCACGAGTGTAGTGTCACGTCTGTTCCCGCTCTCTCCCCCCGGCGCTTGAGGGCACCAGGCTGCCCTGCATCACGCACTTCTGCCATCTATTACGCACACCTGCCTTCCCTTGTTACGCGCATCAGCGATATTGGACTCACCAGGACTCACTCATTACCTGTTTATTACCTCTCCTATATTTGTCAGTCCCCTTGCTCTGTTCCCTGCTGCTGCATTGATTGTTTTTTTGTCTGTGTTACCTGTTTGCTGATGCTGTTACTGTCTCGTTCCATGTCCGTTCTATATTACATTTTTTACTCCCCGTACCTGCTTTGTCTCTCCAGCATCATCCCATGTGACATGTAGTCTCAGTGCTATGATGGGGTCTAAAACCAGACTAAAGCATTTCGTATACATTATTTGTCTTCAAGAAGGCTGCGCAACAGCTTTTTCAAAGAAATTAGAGCGGAATGGGAGATTCGATATAGTCCGATAGTTTCTGACATTTTCTGGGTCAAGGTTGGACTTTTTCAAGAGAGACTTTATTACCGCCACTTTTAGTAAATGCTGTTTTTTAGTTAGCTCCTCAATTAGGTAAAAAATATGATGATCGAGCAGAAGAGCTCTTCAATATTGCACTGTAATGTCTTTTCAAGCTAGTCAGAAGACTTCCAGTTTGGTGGAGCACCATTTCCATTCCAATTTTCTGGAAGCTTGCTTCAGGGCTCGGGTATTTTCTGTATACCAGGGAGCTAATTTCTTGCGACAAATGTTTTTTGTTTTAAGGGGTGCGACTGCATCTAGGGTATTTAAATCCTCAGTCAGGTGGTTAACCGATTTTTGTTCTCTGACATCCTTGGGTATGTGGCGGGAGTCTGGAAGGGCATCTAGGAATCTGGGTTGTCGGAGAATTTATAGCACAGCTTTTGATGATCCTTGGTTGAGGTCTGAGCAGATTATTTGTTGCGATTGCAAACGTATGTGGTCCAATAGTCCAGGATTATGAGGAAAAACATTTTGATCCACAATATTTATTCCACGGGACAAAACTAGATCAAGGGTATGACTGTGGCTAATTAAAAAAACTCACAAAAGCTCTGACGAAGGCCATGGGGCCGATACGTAAAGCTGACTAAAGAGCAGTGATACTATCAAGAGCAGTGCGTGGGTTTCTTCTTTTTTCTCCTTTTTTCTCATCACTAGAAGCTTAAAATACAAAAACACAGTCATGTTTAGTTTTGCCCAACCTAGATCGAAGCACAGACAGGGTCTCAATGGTCTCAATGGAGATAGGTCCGGGCAGCCGGCCAGATACAGTAGGTCCGGTCGGCCAAAGAGGTCCTGTTGGTCGGCCAGATAGGTCTAGTCGGTCATTCAGCTAGGTCCAGTCTGCCGGGTGGACGGCCAGATAAATCCGGTTGGTCTGCCAGTGAGGTACAGTCGGCTGGTTGGCTAACCAGATAGGTCCGGCGGGCTGACTGGACCTATCTGGCCACCCTCCCGGCCAATTGTCCCTATCTGCCTGACCAACCGGACCTATCTGGCCGGCCTACCAGACCTGTCTGCCTGACTGTCCAGCCCGACCAGAACTATCTGGCCAGCCGGCCGACTGGACCTATTTGGCCGCTTTGTGGCAACAGTTTGGGGAAGGCCCTTTCCTGTTTCAGCATGACAATGGCCATGCTCAACGTGAGGTCCATACAGAAATGGATTGTCGCGATTGATGTGGAAGAACTTGACTGGCCTGCACAGAACCCTGACCTCAACCCCATTTAACACCTTTGGGAGGAATTGTGCATTTTTGAAAGTGATCTTCGATGAGCCGGTGTCCACACACTTTTGGTCATGTAGTGTATTGTTAAACAGGTGAGACTGAGAACCCGCCTCTGTATCAATCAGGTGGGCGCAACGTTACAGAACATTCTGATAGAGATATGTACAAATAGACAATAATCTGTGTTGTACATGATTAGTATGGAATGGTTAGCTCAATGTTCAACCTTTCTATCTACAACTTTCTTAACCGCAAGCCAGTGTTAAGTTCAGATGATGTGGGATCTAACGCCTTCTTGTCCTGTCTGCAGAACTAGGCAAGAGCCATGTACGGGTGGACCCTGTGTGTGTTCACTGTCATTATGACCTGCAGCATCGCTGTACCTGAAGCACCTAGTGTATGATGCTAAAGCACCTAGCACCTTTGCCTACCTGCACACTTGCCTGGACAGATAGGTACACTTGGGAGCTGTCAATCAAGCCCTGGCCCTGACCATCATCTGGCTCTATTTCTTCTCTATCCTCTGGACAGGTAACACACTAACCTGGATAATTGAGCATTCATACATGGGAGGCTTTACTAACTTTGGCTGTTTCCCTGTACGTACCTGCTCAAGTTAAAGAACCATTTTTTACTTATCCTCCCACTTCTTCTGTTGCATGTGTTGGGGTCAGGATTCATGGCGGACACGTCTTTCTTCACCCTGGTGGACCTGTGTGGGACCATCTGCATACCTGCTTCAATGTAAGCTTGTGTTTGATGCACACACTAGGTTATTTTTCTATGTAAGTTTGTGTTAGATGCACAAGCTAGGTTCGTTTTCATATAAGTTTGTGTTTGATGCAACTGCTTGCCATGAGACTTCAGAATTTATCCACTGTTACCATGGCAACCTCCTGCCCTTAAATGGGGAGCTGAACATTTTAGTCTCACCTAAGTGACTCATATTTGAGGGTACATTATGCCTGATTGAGCATGGAATACTCCCCAAAACATTTATTCATGAACTTTTAGTCATGTCTTATCATTAAAACACTTTTCTTCAAATACTTTCATTGTGCTCATGTTTTAACACTGTTAACACTGAAAACACTTAGCTATGTATTAAAGATATGAGACAGGATTTATGTTCAACTTTTCTTTATGCACCTCTATAGAACAACTTGTCTAATGCAGGTGCATTGCATACTCATGTATTCATGTCTGGGGAGAGTGAGATGATCATTATATGTCATGATGAACCTTAAACCGAGACCAAAGAGCCCAACTCCCCCCTACCCCAGGTCCCTTTTTCCAAATGTGTATTATGTACTTCAAATCAAATCAAATCAACTCTATTTGTCACATGTGCCGAATACAACAAGTGTAGACCTTACCGTGAAATGCTTACTTACAAGCCCTTAACCAACAGTGCAGTTCAAGAGTTAATAAGAAAATATTTACCAAATAAACTAAAGTAAAAAATAAAAACAATAAAAAGTAACACAATAACAAGGCTATATACAGGGGGTACTGGTTCCGAGTCAGTGCGCAGGGATATAGGTTAGTTGAGGTCATTTGTACATGTAGGTAGGGGTGATGTGACAATAAACAGCGAGTAGACAGCAGCATGGTCAGTAACAGTTTTATTCCAAATCTGTCGAAGGGGAGAAGCAATATGGTGTAACCCCTCTCCTTGTTCTGTCCAATTATTTCAAAAAATTAGGTAAAGCCCATTTAAGAGTTTCAGAACACTTCTCTCTGTGTCCACAGGTTTACATTCCCAGGATGCTTAGAACTGACTTCCCCGACTTGACGGCCACGTCACCAGATAGGTGTAAAACCTCTCAGTTGTACGGGACCACAGACAGCAGCCCAGTCTGTCAGAGCCCGGTAGCTGATTAATTGTTGGTGAACCCCTGAACCTGAGACGCTACCCCCTTGTGGGGCACCCCAGAACTGAGGTGATGGTGTAACGGATGTGAAATGGCTAGCTAGTTAGCGGTATTGCGCGCTAATAGCCTTTCAATTGGTGATGTCACTTGCTCTGAGACCTTGAAGTGGTGGTTCCCCTTGCTCTGCAAGGGCCGCGGCCTTTGTGGAGCGATGGGTAACGATGCTTCGTGGGCGACCGTTGTTGATGTGTGGTTCGCGCCCGAGTCGGTGCGAGGGGACGCCATAAAGTTAAACTGTTACAATGGCATAGGGGAGTAGATCCCTAAATGTATTGCTGTACCATCCAACAGAGTTTAACACAGAGCCTTCCTATGATCTTGAAAATGCATCCTTTCTTTCCCTTTTCATTGAACTTAGCATGTATCTTATATCAATAGATTGGCCTTTGCTCTCACTTATTCAATAGTGCTCGATCAGTGATTATTTTCAGGAAGGGAAGAGAGAAGAAGTGGTTACGGGGCTCCTGCGACAACTCTGCCAAGGCACCACCAAGAGCTGGGAGCCACTCAGAAGCAAAGCCGTCCGTCAGAATTGCCCTAATAGACAAACCTGGCAGGCTTGCCTTAGCATAGATTATTTTCCGAAGACCTGCGTATAAGGACTGCCTCGGCTGAAAAGTGCCTTTATAGCAGAACATGGTTTAGAAATGACATTTTAAAGATCAACCCAGAGTGCATTTCCAGTTTGCTCTTGATATCCAGGTTGCCAGAATAGAAGGCATTTTGTTTCTCTGACCGACAGAGGGCACTCTTGCTGCACACTAAACCAGAGCCTTTCAAATCTGGACCTCAAGGTCCGCAGTACTGCTGCTTCTCGTCCTTCCACTCTAATATTTACCTGAACAAGACTGAACAACCTTTCTTCTACAGCAACCTTATATTTGAAACCAAAAACACAACATTTCAAATGTAGAAAATCTTACCATAGTGCAGCTGTGATTGATTATTTATTACATCATTGTTACTGTAGTTAAGAAGCTTAATTTGCCCGTTTAAAAGCATTATGCATAGGATAAGAATGATACTGTCAAGAATTTTGTGAATAGCGAACCAATAGCTTTTCTTCATACTTTGCACATACAGTAGTTACTGTAAATGGAAATCACGTTTTAAAGTTTAAAAAAAATACAGCCATGCAGTATTTTTACAAACACTTTTTTGTATTATTTAACAAGGACCTTTTATTTCATTGACTGAATCATGTTTTACAAATGTTTAATACTAATCTGATATTGAACATAAGATTTATTTGACATTTTTATTAGACTTTTGACCCTGACAAAATCTGTCATGAATTGACAGATGACAATTGATTATAAATGAGAGTATTTGTGTGCAAATAAACATCATGGAACGTTTCAGTGTTAAATAGAATGCGTTGAACTCTTTGAAATGTCAAATGGTTAATACATTATGAGCTTTTGTTGATAACTGAAGAGTTTATTTCCAAAACGCCATATCCACCAATTTTTCAAATTTTTGTTTTTTTATCAGACATTATTACTTCTGGGTTCCTTCATGAGTGTGTAAGATATTACTGTACTCAGATTTTTTATTCATAGATTTTAGATGTGAATGAAAATATATACTGTATGTATCCATTTTTCGTATCCTATATACACTGCGGATACCAAACACTAGGAACACCTTCCTGACTTACTGTAAGTCACTCCGGATAAGAGCATCTGATAAATTACTAAAATGTACCATGTAAACGTTTTACATACAGATCTCATTTTACTGTATTCAATAATTGTAAACATTTAAATATTGATGTCACATGTATCATTTGTAAATTCCTTTATAATTTTTGTTGTTGTTATTTGTTACATTTCACTCTGTAAAACCTAGTACACTACTTATTTCTCTAAGAGTGAGGCAGATATATAGCATTTTTAAATGAAACCATCAATTGGTTTTCAACGAATAAATGTCTGTTATTGAATAACCCCATGTCATGACTAGATAGTAAAAAAATATATATTTCATAATTTCTTTGACCCTGGAAATGACCCGGCCTAATGTTTTTTTTTTGCTGTATTGATCCCCCCCCCCAAATTGTAATCATCTAATATTCCATGAATTCCTTAAATAATGTGTCTTTAATGTTCTAACATCCTAGTTTTTTTTTCTTTCTTATTTTTTAAGTAAAAATTGTTTTTGCATCACTACCCCAGTTTTCATATGTGGGTCAAATATGACCGTATGTATTTCCTCTGGAATTCACCGCATTGCACTTGTCAAACTGACCTTTCTTTTTGCTACAACAATTACATTTAAGTAATTAATGCAATATTTATTAAAAATCTTGTTCTTATGTTCATTAATCACCATTTTAATTAGTCCTTTTTAACTCATTGAGTATAAGGAGTTTCATAAGGAGGCTCATAGGAATGTTGGCAGATATACAACCAAAATGGTTTTACAGATGCTGGATGAGGAAGCCATTGGTGCCTCTGACTCAGAATCTGAGGTATCCAATTCAGATGACACAGACTATGTGCCTGTGGGTCAAGTTGGAGTTGTGGATGCCCCTGGTAGTCCAGCTGTCCTAGATGATTCTACAGATGAGGAGGAGAGTGAAAACCAGTCAAATAGACTGAGTAAAAAGGTGTCTTACTTGAGTGAACCCCCCTCCCCCAAATCCTGGTTTCATCAGACTAGGGAATCTTGTTTCTCGTGGTCTGAGAGTTTTGTAGGCGCCTTTTGGCAAAATCCAAGCGGGTTGTCATGTGCCTTTTACTGAGCAGTGGCTTCCGTCTGGCCACTCTACCATAAAGGCCTGATTGTTGGAGTGCTGCAGAGATGGTTGTCCTTCTGGAAGGTTCTCCCATCTCCACAGAAGAACTGAGGCAATGGAAAGATGTGGGGTGATGAAAGAGAGCCATGCCACCACTACTCAGAGCAGCCAGGGCCAGAAGAGGAAGAGGTGCCAGCTCTGCCCAAGCGCAAAGGATAGAAAAGTCAGCTGCTGGTGTTCTCATTACAACACACCCGTCTGCAAAGAGCACAGTCACATGCTTGTGGTTTGTAACAAATGCATGGGCTAAGACAGCATAAGTAAGCATCACACACGCACACTTTGTTCCTCTTAGTGTTCATGCTTTCTAAATTCACAATTGTTAGTGTTGTCGTTTATATTTGATGATGAACTTTCGATTTTCAAATAAACATTTTGAAATATTATAAAACATGCTTAAGGTGGTTTTATTTTGTTCTTCACACTAAAAGGTTGAATGTGAAACTTTGATTGTAAGAAAAATATGCTCACATTTTCAATAGCCGTTATGAATTTTCACAATATGTTATCATTGAAATGAGTATCAAACTGTTGAAGAGCGAATAAAAACATTTCAAACAATAAAATAATTATTGAAAGGTCCAAATCTTCACTCAAAATAATTATGTTCCTCAAAATTGATAATGTTTTAGACCCGGCATATGCATTCTTGGGGGCCATGTTTACTATACATTCTATGTACCGTTTCAGAATGAAACTTTTCAATTATTAGTGTTTGAGCTTATGTGTCAATGAGTTATTGATGTATGAGTTATTGACGTATACTGTAAGTAAGTATCCATAACAACAGGGGGCACTGCCTGAGATATTGTTCTATTAGTATTTAGCATTATCTTGAACAGTGTCTTGTAAACACAGGACTTTTCTTAATTTTTTCCCTTGCTTTCTGCTCTCTCTCTCACCAGGGTGTATCAGTTTTCAAAAGGCCTCTTTAGGTCATATGTTTTTTAGAACAATAGATTAGTCAAGTAGGGTTAATGAAGTGCTAAACATGCCAGATATCTGGGTGGAGGCTTTTCACAGAGCAGAAAGAGAAAGTTTTGTTATTGGATTGGGATCAGTGTAAGTTCACCTTGTTTTTTGGGAGGAATGAATGGAACATATCAGGAACAGTAGCGAGCTGCAGAAGTCTTATTGGCTTACTACAAATGAGTACTTCCTTGTTTTGTAGTTTCACTACTGACACACTTTGTTATTCACTATTAATTAGCTGTCCCACACACACACACACACACACACACACACACACACACACACACACACACACACACACACACACACACACACACACACACACACACACACACACACACACACACACACACACACACACACACACACACACACACACACACACACACACACACACACACACACACACACAGTCAGACATAGTTCAGTTCCCCCAAAAGCCTCTTAAACTAACAGAATAATCAGCACAACAAATTGTTTAAGCCCAGCTGTGATCTGGTGAACTCAGCTCTGATCAAGGTCTTTCATTCATTCATGGACAAAGACGCAACATAAAGCAGGTAAAGTAACCATTTGTACTCTCAGAGATTGTGTAACAGCCATCTCTAGAGACTGGAGACATTTGGCAGACATTTGGCAGTATTAAGCTTAGACACCATCTCCTTACCCTTATCACATGTATACACGTGAATATTTACACACATACAGTACATACAAACAAACCTGTAATTGAGCAGACTTAAATTTAGGGGGCCCTTAAGACATACTTTTCCTTCTCTTGCTGTTGAACGCTCAAGGAGTTCATGGGTTATATGGGTATACGTTTGTTTGGCCTTTGTTGGACAGAGATTTTCAATTGCACAAGAAGTGAAACACTTTCCCTTTTTTTGTTAAGGTTGTGTGTGGGTTGGTGTTTGTGAATATGAAAGAGGGAGAGTGTGTGTGCAGCATGCAGTGTGTGTGAGAGTGTATGCTTACGTATGTGCCTGTGCGTGCGTGAAGTCCGTTAATAAATGGTAGATTTCATCAGAATGGATTACTGTTGTTAGCCTGTACCTCCCTGGAGTGTGTATTGGGTAATTGGGTAGCTGAACACCCAGAAAGCAATTAAAGAGTCATTGAGACTGCAGCCAATAATCTGCACCAGCAACTCATAATGGCAAATGTATCAACTACTATTCAAATATCTATGCCTGTGTATGACACACACACACACACACACACACACACACACACACACACACACACACACACACACACACACACACACACACACACACACACACACACACACACACACACACACACACACACACACACACACACACACACACACACACACACACACACACACACACACACACACACACACACACACAGAGAGAGAGGAGACATGAGAGTGTTAGACAGTGAGTGTCTGCGGGGGCTCTAATTGCTTGCAGGCATGCTGGAAGCTCTAAGGATGAGTTGGGAAAGAGATGTGTGTGAGTGGGACACCTGTTGTCTGGTGTGTGTCTATCTCTCTGGGGAGGTGTTGGAATTGTTGTAGGCTTAATACACTATACAGTACCAGTCAAAAGTTTGGTCAAACCTACTCATTCAAGGCTTTAATATGTTTGATTTTTTATTTTATTTCACCTTTATTTAACCAGGTAGGCTAGTTGAGAACAAGTTCTCATTTGCAACTGCGACCTGGCCAAGATAAAGCAAAGCAGTTCGACACATACAACAACACAGAGTTACACATGGAATAAACAAACATACAATCAATAATACAGTAGAAAAAGTATATATACAGCATGTGCAAATGAGGTAGGATAAGGGAGGTAAGGCAATAAATAGGCCATGATGGTGAAGTAATTACAATATAGCAACTTAACACTGGAATGGTCGAATGTGCAGAGGATGGATGTGCAAGTAGAGATACTGGGGTGCAAAGGAACAAAATAAATAAATACAGTATGGGGATGAGGTAGTTGGACGGGCTATTTACAGATGGGCTACGTACAGGTGCAGTGATCTGTGAGCTGCTCTGACAGCTGGTGCTTAAAGCTTGTGAGGGAGATAAGAGTCTCCAACTTTAGTGATTTTTTGTATATATATGGACATCCCTTCAAATGAGTGGATTCGTCTGTTTCAGCCACACCCGTTGCTGACAGGCGTATAAAATCGAGCACACAGCCATGCATCTCCACATACAGACATTGGCAGTAGAATGGCCCGTACTGAAGAGTTCAGTGAATTTCAACGTGGCACCGTCATAGGATGCCACCTTTTCATCAAGTCCGTTTGTCAAATTTATGCCATGCTAGAGCTGCCCCAGTCAACTGTTAGTTCTGTTATTGTGAAGTGGAAACATCTAGGAGCAACAAGTGCCAAAGCGAGTGCTGAAGTGTTTGTTTTGGCTGGAGTGGTGTAAAGCTCACCGCCATTGGACTCTGAAGCAGTGGAAACGCTTTCTTTGGAGTGATGAATCACGCTTCACCATCTGGCAGTCCGACCAACGAATCTGGATTTGGCGGATGCCAGTAGAACGCTACCTGCCCACATGCATAGTGCCAACTGTAAAGTTTGGTGGAGGAGGAATAATGGTCTGGGGCACAGGAGGTTGGTGACACCTTAATTGGGGAGAACGGGCTCGTGGTAATGGCTGGAGCGGAATGAGTGTAATGGTATCCAATACATCAAGCACATAGGTTCCATATGTTTGATGTCATTCTATTCCAGCCATTATTATGAGCCGTCCTCCCCTCAGCAGCCTCCACCGGTCTGGGGCGGTTTTTCATGGTTTGGGTTAGGCCCCTTAGTTCCAGTGAAGGGAATTCTTAACACTACAGCATACAATGACATTCTAGACGATTCTGAGCTTCCAACTTTGTGGCAACAGGTTGCAGAAGGCCCTTTCCTGTTTCAGCATGTGTTACAGGTCCCAGTTTAGGGACTGGTGCAGTAGATAATAGTTCAATTAACACAGGATAAATGATGAAACAGGAGAACGTGGCTTCTCTTTCAAAGGTTCTCTCAATTATTATATTTAACATTCCCTCAAGTGCAAATTGTATTTTTCTGTCTTTTCATTGTATTTCAATGTTGTTGTTTTTTTCTTTAAAGTGTATTTACTAATTTGTCTCATAAATCCCTGACACATTATTTCATAAACATATCAAAAATACATACATTTACACATAATTTAAAAAAAATTCCAATCCAATTCACATCCTAAAATTCTTTGCATTTATACCCCAAACACATTTACTCTTAACTTGAATTCACCTGTTTAGGTTGTAATTATGTAGTTGGCTGTTGCCCACTATAGCCCCATAGGAGACTCTAAAACATGAAAGGCTTTAAAGACTGGTATAATTTATTAGAAGTTACTTCATACCCATGATCAAAATACATTCACCCACTGTACGAAGGGCTGATAGAAAGACCAGACCATTACAAATGACATTGTTACGGCGTTCCTCCTCCTCTCCATTTTCGGAAAAGGAGGAGTATTGAGGGAACCAAGGCGCAGCGAAGTTTGAACACATAATGATTTATTAAATAAACAAAATAGACAAAGACGCAAACAAACTATACTGGATATAACTAACAAAATAACAAAACGATGTAGACAGACCTGAACAAACGAACTTACATATATACGAAGCACGCTGACACAGGAACAGACTACATAAACCGAAACGAAACGAACAACCGAAACAATCCCGTATGGTGTAAGACATAACACAGACACAGGAGACAATCACCCACACACAAACAGTGAGAATGCCCTACCTAAATATGACTCTTAATTAGAGGCAAACGCAAACCACCTGCCTCTAATCAAGAGCCATACCAGGCAAACCGAAACCAACATAGAAACAGATAACATAGAATGCCCACCCAACCTCACGTCCTGACCAACTAACACACAAAAACTAACATAAATAGGTCAGGAACGTGACAGTACCCCCCCCACAAGGTGCGAACTCCGGACGCACCAGCACAAAGTCTAGGGGAGGGTCTGGGTGGGCATCTAACCACGGTGGTGGCTCAGGCTCCGGGCGCGGTTCCCACCCCACCATAATCCATCCTAGCCCCCTCCCTTCAAGAATGTCCACCCTCTTTCTTCCCCCACAAAATCCTCCTAATAACATATCTAATAATGACAATACCGGGACAGAGAGATAAACCAAGACAGAGGGATAGATAAGACTATAGAGGTAGATAAAGATAGAGAGGGAGATCAGGATAGAGGGGCAACTCCGGACTGAAAGGCAGCTCCGGACAGAGAGACAGCTCTGGACTGATGGGCAGTTCTGGGTATCTAGCCTTTTCAGGCTGAAGGGCAGCTCATGGCTGACTGACGACTTTCGACGCTCATGGCAGGCTGACGGCTCTCGACGCTCATGGCAGGCTGACGGCTCTCGACGCTCATGGCAGGCTGACGGCTCTCGACGCTCATGGCAGGCTGACGGCTCTCGACGCTCATGGCAGGCTGACGGCTCTCGACGCTCATGGCAGGCTGACGGCTCTCGACGCTCATGGCGCTCTGACGGCTCTGGCTGCTCATGGCGCTCTGACGGCTCTGGCTGCTCATGGCGCTCTGACGGCTCTGGCTGCTCATGGCGCTCTGACGGCTCTGGCTGCTCATGGCGCTCTGACGGCTCTGGCTGCTCATGGCGCTCTGACGGCTCTGGCTGCTCATGGCGCTCTGACGGCTCTGGCTGCTCATGGCTCGCTGGCGGCTCTGGCAGATCCTGTCTGGTTTGCAGCTCTGGCATATCCTGTCTGGTTGGCGGCTCTGGCAGATCCTGTCTGGTTGGCGGCTCTGGCAGATCCTGTCTGGTTGGCGGCTCTGGCAGATCCTGTCTGGTTGGCGGCTCTGGCAGATCCTGTCTGGCGGGCGGCTCTAGCGGCTCCTGTCTGGCGGACGGCTCTAGCGGCTCCTGTCTGGCGGACGGCTCTAGCGGCTCCTGTCTGGCGGATGGCTCTGTAGGCTCATGGCAGACGGGCGGCTTTGCAGGCTCATGGCAGACGGGCGGCTTTGCAGGCTCCTGGCAGACGGATGGCTCAGATGGCGCTGGGGAGACGGATGGCTCAGATGGCGCTGGGGAGACGGATGGCTCAGATGGCGCTGGGGAGACGGATGGCTCAGATGGCGCTGGGGAGACGGATGGCTCAGATGGCGCTGGGGAGACGGATGGCTCAGATGGCGCTGGGGAGACGGATGGCTCTGGCCGGATACGGTACACTGTAGACCTGGTGCGTGGTGCCGGAACTGGAGGTACCGTACTAATGACAAGCACCTTCCTACTAGTGCGGGGAGCAGGGACAGGGCACACTGTATTCTCAAAGCCTACTCTATCCCTGATGCGTGGTACCGGCACTGGTGACGCCGGGCTGAGGACAAGCACATCAGGATTAGTAGGGGGAGAAGATACAGTTTGTACAGGGCTCTGGAGACGCACTGGTAGCTTAGTGCGTGGGCCCGGAACTGGAGGCACCGGGCTAGATACACGCACTACAGGGAGAGTGCGTGGAGGAGGAACAGGGCTCAGGATACGCACTGGTAGCCTAGTGCGTAGTGTAGACACTGTAAGTACTAGGCTGGGGCGGGGAGGTAGTGCCGGAAATACCGGACCGTGGAGGCGTACTGGCACTCTTGAGCATTGAGCTTGCCCAACCTTACCTGGTTGAATACTCCCGGTTGCCCGACCAGTGCGGGGAGGTGGAATAACCCGCACCGGGCTATGTAGGCGAACCGGGGAAACCATGCGTAAGGCAGGTGCCATGTATGCCGGCCCGAGGAGACGCACTGGAGACCAGACGCGTTGAGCCGGCCTCATGACACCTGGCTCAATACCCAATCTAGCCCTACCAGTGCGGGGAGGTGGAATAACCCGCACTGGGCTATGCACTCGTACAGGAGACACCGTGCGCTCTACTGCGTAACACGGCGCCTGCCCGTACTCCCGCTCTCCACGGTAAGCCTGGGAAGTGGGCGCAGGTCTCCTACCTGCCCTTGGCCCACTATCTCCTAGCCCCCCCCCAAGAAATTTTTGGGAATTACTTACGGGCTTTTTTGGCTTCCGTGCCAGACGCGTTCCCTCATAGCTCCGGTTCCTCTCCCCGGTAGCCTCTGCTCTCCTCAGTGCCTCCAGCTGTTCCCATGGGAGGCGATCCCTCCCAGCCAGGATCTCCTCCCAAGTGTAGCAACCCTTTCCGTCCAAAACATCGTCCCATGTCCATTGCTCCTTCTTATCCTGTCCCTTTCTCCGTTGACTCCGCTGCTTGGCTCTGGAGTGGTGGGTGATTCTGTTACGGCGTTCCTCCTCCTCTCCATTTTCGGAAAAGGAGGAGTATTGAGGGAACCAAGGCGCAGCGAAGTTTGAACACATAATGATTTATTAAATAAACAAAATAGACAAAGACGCAAACAAACTATACTGGATATAACTAACAAAATAACAAAACGATGTAGACAGACCTGAACAAACGAACTTACATATATACGAAGCACGCTGACACAGGAACAGACTACATAAACCGAAACGAAACGAACAACCGAAACAATCCCGTATGGTGTAAGACATAACACAGACACAGGAGACAATCACCCACACACAAACAGTGAGAATGCCCTACCTAAATATGACTCTTAATTAGAGGCAAACGCAAACCACCTGCCTCTAATCAAGAGCCATACCAGGCAAACCGAAACCAACATAGAAACAGATAACATAGAATGCCCACCCAACCTCACGTCCTGACCAACTAACACACAAAAACTAACATAAATAGGTCAGGAACGTGACAGACATTAATGCTAATTATTGGAAAATTACTGAACAAGCTAGCAAAAACCTAGCAAGCTAGCAACCAACTGACCGGAGTTAGCAAACAGCTAACAGGAGTTAGCATATAGCTAGCGGCTTTTCTAACATTTACAGCACAACAATTAAAAATTCTTAAACATCACAGTTACAACATGACGTTCTCTAAACCTTTAGGATATTGTCAAGTGTGTCTTTTTCAAAAATATAAATGGTCATGAGTTAACTATTTGTTTTTTCCTAGATCAAAGGAATGCACCGCCATCATTTCATTTTACACTCGACATGCGTTTTCTGTATAGTACGAAGTTTTACAATTACTATGTTTTTCAAAACCATTACATTCACTTCATCAGGCAAGTTACAAAACTATATTGTGGTATTCAGCGTAATTTTGCACTTTACTGACCTGCAACACAGGATTAATGATGAAACAGGAGAACGTGGCTTCTCTTTCTAAGGTTTTCTCAATTATGAGAACACACAGGTGCAGGATCGCATATAGTCCCAGTGTGAAGTGAACATGTCTCACTGTCCCCTACTGGCCAACAGTAGTATAAATGTATCGCAACAGCAAAACCTTGGAGAACGGACATTTCAGTAAAAGGATTCTTCCCCAATACAAAGAAACAATACATAAACACAAATATGACCATACATTTTATGTGCGTCACACATGACAATGTCCCCGTGCACAAAGTGAGGTCCATACAGAAATGTTTAGTCGAGATTGGTGTGGAAGAACTTGACACAAATGTGGGAAGCATTGGAGTCAACATGGGCCAGTATCCCTGTGGAACACTTTCGACACCTTATAGTCCATGCCCTGACAAAATTAGGTTGTTCTGAGGTGCAACTCAATATTAGGAAGGTGTTTGGTATACTCAGTGTATTTGTGTGTGTGTGTGTGTGTGTGTGTGTGTGTGTGTGTGTGTGTGTGTGTGTGTGTGTGTGTGTGTGTGTGTGTGTGTGTGTGTGTGTGTGTGTGTGTGTGTGTGTGTGTGTGTGTGTGTGTGAGATAGCCAGCACTGCTGGTGAGCAGAGGGAAGAGCACCAGTTCGTTGCCAGCTCAGCAGAGCAGAATTAATCTGGAGTTAAGAGCAAAGGAGCCTAGGAACCTGCTTACTCCAGACCCAGCAGTGGAGAAGCAGGTCAAACCTCACAGTGAAGCCTGAACCCGACCTGACCAGCGGTCAGACTGCAAACACAGTGGATCTGTTCTGACATTGGGTTTGGGCTGCAGTGGAGGGGTGTGACAGTTTCAATAAATTAGCCTATCATAATGAAGTGGGATATGGACCAATGCACTGAGTCAAAAGACTGCTACACCAACACACAATCCCTTTGGAAATGAAGCCATAGATTTAGAGTATTGTGATTGTGACACAGCCCATTGCTGTGTTGAATATGTAGGTGTTGGGCAAGGCAGAATCATTCACCATGTAAAGGGGATAACGGATCAGTTGATACTGGGATGCAGTCCTAGTCTGGATCAAGACATTTATCCACTGCTAATCCAGACTTCACTGCTGCAAGGAGTATGTTTATCCACGTACGTGCAAAGATATGTGTGTACATTCACACACTATGAACGTGTGTGTGTGAGAAACCCATCGAACCCAGGGCTCTCACCACATTCTTGGCATTGTGTCTCAGCGCTACATTACACCACAGACACTTCTTTATTAAGTCATCTCTCTCCCTCTTTCTCTTTTCTTGATCTTTCTGTCTACTCTCAGCTCAGTGCAAATAACTTACCCATGGCCTATCGCAAGATGAAGGGCTGGTGTGTGTGGGTGTTTGTTTGTGTATATGGGTATAAACCAATTATGTGCAGTACCAGTCAAAAGTTTGGACACACCTATTCATTCCAGGGTTTTTCTTTATTTTTACAAATTTCTACATTGTAGAATAATAGTAAAGACATCAGAACTATGAAATAATACATATGGAATAAAGTAGTAACCAAAAAAGTGTTAAACAAATGAAAATATATTTTATATTTGAGATTCTTCAAAGTAGCCAGCCTTTGCCTTGATGACAGCTTTGCACACTCTTGGCATTATCTCAACCAGCTTCTCACCTGGAATGCATTTCAATTAACAGTTGTACCTTATTAAAAGTACATTTGTGGAATTTCCTTCTTAATTAATGAGTTTGAGTCCATCAGTTGTGTTGTGTTGTGACAAGGTAGTTGTGGTATCCAGATGAAAGCCCTATTTGGTAAAAGTCCATATTATGGCAAGAACAGCTCAAATAAGCAAAGATAAATGACAGTCCATCATTACTTTAAGACATGGTCAGTCAATGCAGAACATTTCAAGAACTTTGAACGTTTCTTCAAGTGCAGTCGCAAAAACTATCAAGCGCTATGATGAAACTGTCTCTCATGAGGACCGCCACAGGAAAGGAAGACCCACAGTTACCTCTGCTGCAGAGGATAAGTTCATTAGAGTTAACTGCAGCCTCAGAAATTGCATCCCAAAGAAATGCTTCACAGAGTTCAAGTAACTGACATATCTCAACATTAACTGTTCAGAGCAGACTGTGTGAATCAGGCCTTCATGGTCGATTTGCTGCGAAGAAACCACTACTAAAGGACACCAATAAGAAGAAGAGATTTGCTTGAGCCAAGAAACACGAGCAATGGACATTAGGTGGAAATTTGTTCGGACACCGTCAGTGATTTATTTCAAATTCAAGGCACACTTAACCAGCATGGCTACCACAGCATTCTGCAGCGTTACACCATCCCACCTGGCTTGCGCTTAGTGTGACTAATATCATTTGTTTTTCTAAAGGACAATGACCTAACACACCTCCAGGCTGTGTAAGGGCTATCTGACCAAGAAGGAGAGTGATGGAGTGCTGCATCAGGTTACTACATGATTCCATATGTGTTATTTCATAGTTTTGATGTCTTCACTATTATTCTATAATGTAGAAAATAGTACAAATAAATAAAAACCCTTGAATGAGTAGGTGTGTCCAAACTTTGGACTAGTACTGTATATAAACTCTGCATTGCCAATGCTATGTATTAGCCATTAAGAGACTATGAAGCCACTGTTTGGCCATGTTGTCACTCCTCAGTAGGAGCAGTCCTCCAAAGGAGTTAATGGAACTCTACAGTATTTCAAAGACAGAATGACATGTATTTAAGGATGTTTGTTGTTGTAGGTGGATAGTAACAGTACTCTCAACAACAAAAAACTTGAAGGAAAATTTTTCTATATATTTGTTCATTTTTCATTTTCATTTTTATCTCCTTAATATAATTTCAAAGTATGCATTAAGGTGTCTGTAATATAATAAATGTGTCAAAATGTCACGTTCCTGACCTATTTAAGTTAGTTTGTTATGTGTGTTAGTTGGTCAGGACGTGAGGTTGGGTGGGCATTCTATGTTTTCTGTTTCTGTGTTGGTTTTGGGTTGCCTGGTATGGCTCTTAATTAGAGGCAGGTGTTTGGCGTTCCTCTAATTAAGAGTCATATTTAGGTAGGCGTTGTCACAGTGTTCGTTGTGGGTGATTGTCTTCCGTGTCTGTGTAATTGTTTGCACCATACGGGACTGTTACGGTTTGTTCGGTTTGTGTAGTCTAATTGTCCTATTCGTGCGTTCTTCTTGTTTTATGTAAGTTCGTCGTATAGGTCTGTCTACACCGTTTTGTTGTTTTGTTAGTTTATACAAGTTCGTGTCTTTGTTAAATAAACATGTGTTCAAACTTCGCTGCGCCTTGGTTCCCTCAATACTCCTCCTCTTCCGAAGATGCAGAGGAGGAGGAATGCCGTTACACAAAAACTAATGTCGACATTTATAAATGCATTTCTATAGCTTCCAAAATCTTTTTTTTTCACACTGGAGGAGTACCAAGATGGCTGCGTGGTGGTTTCAATACAGCCCCCCTGTCAGTCATCCAGGGTTTAAACACATCACTGGTATAAATACTGTTTGAGTTCCATGGGGGTCACTCTTCCTCCATGTCACCGCCATGATCGATGGATCTGACCTCTGACCCTGTGAGTTTGTTCCAGCCAACCAGACGATTGCGTGTCCCAACGCCAACCAATCAGATGCTATAGAGCAGGGTTTCTCTCTGATTTTATTTGGCCCCCCAAGTTTTCTGAGGTTTTTTTGTATGGTTGTTCATAAAATACTGTAAAAACACCAACAAATCAGCTTCAAGTGATTTTAAATTTAGAAATCTGTTCGAAAGTATTCCCACACATAATAGATACGTGATCGTATACAAATGTAGGCAAGGTTTGAAATGATTATGTTTTAGTCAAATATTATATCTGTTTGGGCAGTCAAATTACTGTCTAAAAAATAATTTATAATTATGTTACGGCCCCATGACCAAAAATTGGCCTGCAGCTTAATCAAGTTGATGATCCCTGCTATGGAGGCATCGTATTCCACCCTGTTCCCACCTTTTGTCCCTCAGGATTAGTTCCTTGGCAACGCTGGTCGCCTGGGAGGTGAGGTTCCCAGAGGAGTGGGACCACAGCCTACCAACTCCAACATCAGGGGGTGGGGGGGAGACATATGTAATAGGGAGACATATGTTGAAAGTGTTTGAGCATTAGTGTGTTTCCGTATGACTGTGTGCGAGTACATGCTCATGTGCATGTAGAGTACGCAGATGGTAAACATGAGCTGCACCTGTGTATATGTTTGTGTATGTGTTTGTGAGAGAGTGTGTATACACAGGAAAAGTCACCCCACTCGGTCTCTTTGTGTTCTCTGGCTGTAGTCAGGGCCATGGGGAGGACAAGGGAGAGGGGACGAGGGAAGTAGGAAGAGTGAGGGGGCTGTAGTCGCCAGTCTCCACTGAGGCTGTAGCATCTGATTTCGGCCCGAGGCAATCACACTAAACGAACAGAGCCCGGGAAACAGTAGGGTTCTGGTGCCCTGGCGGAAGGCATGGGAATAACCAGCCAGGACAGAATGGGTAGAGAACACAAAGCAGGATTTATGAGAACTGTTTTACCTACTGGGCCTTAAAGGAGTAGTTCACTATTTTACAACTTGATATTAGATGGTTCATCACACTGAAGTAGTCTATGGACCAGGAGAAACAGTGGTCCATGTTTCAGTTCTCTTTAAGTAGTCAATACAAACTTCAGCTAACTTTAGTCACCACAAGCTAACACTGAATGGAAGTGATGGGGACATGTGAGCATACTTCTCTTCCTCCTTTCTGTTGCATCCTCTCTGCTCTCTTTCCGGTCCCAAATCCTCCTTTCATGAGATCTCAGACAGACTCAGGGGTGAGAGGATGAGAAGCTGTCAGTAGAAATTGACAGTAGGCCTAAACTGGTAAATGCAATTAAATAAACCAAAAGTTCTTTATCACAAGTAATGTGCAGTTTGTGAGCTCATCAAACAACGTTTCCAGTTGGAGAATGATAATGCTATGAATTTATATTATATTGAATGAATTATCAACATTTACAGAATCCAACATTGTAAATTAATGGGGGGAAATTTTGTGATTAACAGTAACTTCATTGATGAATATGTATTTCACGGGGGCATTGATAAACATTGACAAAACAATTGGCACAATGAAACAAATAGCGTGCACAAATAGGTGGGAGAGTACGCAAATGCAATAGCGGAGAGAGAAGTGCCTATCTTCGCCACACACCCCTTCCCTTTTCTATACAAGCCTGGGGAAAGGGTCAGAGCACATCCTCCCCTTTTCTATACAAGCCTGGGGAAAGGGTCAGAGCACATCCTCCCCTTTTCTATACAAGCCTGGGGAAAGGGTCAGAGCACATCCTCCCCTTTTCTATACAAGCCTGGGGAAAGGGTCAGAGCACATCCTCCCCTTTTCTATACAAGCCTGGGGAAAGGGTCAGAGCACATCCTCCCCTTTTCTATACAAGCCTGGGGAAAGGGTCAGAGCACATCCTCCCCTTTTCTATACAAGCCTGGGGAAAGGGTCAGAGCACATCCTCCCCTCTCCAGTCTCCAGCAAAAAGCTCTGTCATAATCAATTCAGTGTCAGTCAATGTCAGGATGAAAACCTCACACACCCCATCATAGGGCAGACATTCTTGCAGAGTGCCCCCCATAAGAACAGCAGAGGAGCAGGATAGTTTGGCATCCAGCACTGCTTCATCACCAGCACCCGACTGGTAAACTTGACCCTGCCCATTTAAATCCAAATCTAATATTACAGGCGGACTCATATCACGTTATTCACTTCGCCTACCACAGAGACAAGAAATGTTTTTTCCCACTTTTTATGGAAACCAAAAGGAGTAATACCTAACCACCCCAGTGGCTTTCCATAGCCCCCTACACACACCGCAGCGCGCTCTGTCCATTGTGCTGACACAGAGCAGCGGAGATACCGATTTTTTGGGCCGCCAACATGTCACTCAATCATTTAAAATGTTTTTCTATTTTTATATAGTGACAAAAAACTAGGGAGAGGGCACAAGCTTGAATTGGGGGGGGGGGGGGGGGGGGGGGGGGCCTTTAGCCCCCTCATGGAACTGGGTACAGCATAAAGTAGAGAATCCTGCACGTGTGCAGAAGCTTCAGGACCTTTAGCAGCTGAGAAGAAAGGTCCAGAAAAGTCAGATCTGTGTAGTCACTACGTAATTTGTGCAGCAGGACTGCCATAAATTAGGATTTAAAATACAAAATGGAGAAGTATCTTCTTATTATGGTATAAAAGGTCAGCCATTTTGGTAAGGGAGTTGGTCAACCTTGGTGCCAGTGCTGTGATAAGATAATGTGTAAAATAATGAATTTGAAGATTATCTGCACTGTTTGTTCGCTAGCTAGCCAGACAGTTTTAAAGGAATAATTAGATTATTTTTTCAAAATAAAAAAAGTGCAGCAGGTTTATACAAGAAACCTGAGTGATAGCATCAGGTGTTATTGTACCGATTAGAGTCATCACACAACCTTAATACATCAGTCTATTAGTTGACCAGGTTTGCACACTGATGGCTGCAATCCGCAAGCTATGCGCTAGTGGTCTTGGTGACATGCTGTTACATGTGTTACTCGCTTACTTTTCACCACCCAACCCAGCCTCCAACTGCTTGGGCTCTGCTTTGTTCGGTCAGGGGGATTGGTAAAGCATACCTTGTTCTCTGCCTGTTATTATTGCATTTTACATGATGTATGCTCTAGCAGTGAGCTACCCCTGAAGGAGCAGAGCCTAGCGCCAAGACTAATGTACTGCATGTAATCTTCGAATAACTGGTTAAACGAATACGTGGCGTTTCCTGTCTGAATATGCCAACATTCCATTCAAACAATACAGTCAATCCACAGCCATACACTGTCTGAAATCAGTTGATGATAGGACTTAGACAAGTTTTAAATGCAACAAGTACTGATATGGTATCATATAATAACATTCAAAGCTTTCCAAGGAAACAAAAATGTATACATTTATGGTCTGTTTACATATATTTTAGAGGCTATTTATACAGAAAATTGGTATAAAATCCATATAAACTGTGTTTATAGTTATATGACAGTATTTTAGGTTGACAATAATTCTATTACACAATTTCTCACATATATATATATCACATGCCTTACTTTTATTTTTCTGAATAAGTAAAATCAGGAAATAATCACCTGCTATTCATTCCAATTGGACTGGTTTAGATTTCTCCCTGACCACAACAGCTGCGATTTTCAGAACATTGTTGAACTTTAAAGGGTTAGGAATTAGGATCTCTATGGCAACTGCTTTGTACACGGTCTGGAACGCGGCCTCCTTTTGGGGGAGCAACCAGCAGTTGCTGTGACTACACATAACTAAGAAGATTTGTTTACATTGGCAACTGGACCTGCTTAGCAGCTGTCCCCACGTAAACTTGCTAACACTTTGCCTTCTTTATTTTTTAGAAATAAAAGTATTTACTTTTCAGTGATACAGACTGTATATATGCAATGGACTCCAAGACATTATACTACTCTCTGGACCTCGTTTCTGGCAACGGTTTAACTTTGAGCAGTGAACAAAAAGCTGCCCTGCAGACTTCCCTGGTCAGCCTGAGGTACTATCTACAAATTCTGGGCATACAGGGTGACTATTTCATTGCACAAGGGGTTTCATATGATGAGATCAGTGATAAAAAAATAAGCTTTTTTTGGGGTAAGGGGTCCAAAGGAAATAGTTTAGAACCTCTTCCGCCACAATATTTATAGCCAGCTTGCTTTTAGCAAGTCACTCTTGTGGCTTTGGGGTTGTGATCCCTTCTCCTATTCAGATGTTCTCTCTTGCTCTCTCTCTCTTTTTTTTCTCTCTCTCTACTCTCTCTCTCTGTGTGCCATGTTCTCTCTGTGTGCCCTGTTGTACATATGTGTTTGTATCCTCTCCCCAATCCAGTTTCAACTGTGTGGACTGGCACCGGCTTCCCCCTGCCGCACCGAGGCAATGCTAGCGGAGGTTTCTTCTGCAGCAAAAGGTCGCTACGTGGGAGACCCCTCACATAAGTATGAGCCCACAGAGACAAGGGGAGGGGGACGAGGCTATGGGGGAGGACGTCATGGTGAGGAGAAGTATGACAAAGTATGTTGTTTGAATGTTGAAATAGGTGTTTTGCTTATTAATAAGTGATGAATGTGCAGTGACTTGATGCAGATGACCGTCATGACTGAGTGATGAGTAATGGATGCTGTGACGGATGTTTGGTAATGGTTGTTGTTTGGTTTGGGTTGCAGATCAAGGTGAATGAGGAGAAGAGGCTGCCCACCACTGTCCACACCATTGATTAGGAGGTGTCTGTGGTCCCGCGCGGCATCTCCATTAAGAGTCCCCACGGTCTGGTGCAGACAAACCGCAGCTTTGAGGGTAAAGCTACTGTTCAAAGTAATTAATGAAATGGATGGCTCCACGTAGAGAGTGTGGTGGTTACCAGTTGAGAATGTGCTCTGTCTGTTGGGAGATGGGACACAGCTGTGTGTGTTTTTGCATGGAGATGATGACTCAGCTGTGTCGTTTTTAGCTCCGAGTGTATTGGAAGTTGGAACCAGAATCCAGACCATCATATATTACACACTGCACATTGTGCATCTGTAGTGTACACATATGTTGTACTGTGTTTTCACTCTCATACATGGACAGAATCATATCATGCTGTCAGTGACTGAGTGAGGGAATGAGTGAGGGGATGAGTGAGGAAATGAGTGAGTTTGTGTGTGTTCTGTCTATCCTGCAGGTTTTTCCTCCTCGGAGACGGGTAAACTCAGGTGCTTCCTGCACTTCACTGAGCCGCAAAACCTGAAGAAGAAATCCATCCTGGAGATGGCTGACCTCGACCCCTCCATCAACTTCATGGACCCTCTGAGTTAGTACATCCCCAAAGGTAACAGAGTGCCAAATCTCTCACTACACCACTTCTTTACCAGGGCCATTCTAACAGGTACAGTCGGTCTAACTTTCCCCCCATGGGTGGGGTTTCCTTCCAACAAATTGTCTGTCTTTAGAAATAGATCCAGTTCCTTGAGTTCCTTGAAAAGCCCTTCAAAGAGTCTTTGTGGGAGACAAAATGTAATATGAACATGAGGCTACTTCTGTTGGACATGCTCTGGTGGCCATGCACTATTATACTAAACTAGCCTTGTTATTGGCGCTGACAATGATTTGGGTTGGCAGTTGAGAGCCCAGTGTTTCTGTGAGGAAACTATCCAGGCATCCTCTTCTGGATCTGGACTCCATATTTTATTGTTCTGCTCTGTAAAGCTGGCTGTTTTGGCTAACACATCATATAAAACAGCTGTAGGCCTATCTGCTGACAGCAGTTCCAGTCGTGGGTCATTAGCGAGGACGTGAGCAAGGCTGAATGGATAAACTCACAAGTCTGCAAAATGGTCAATGGAAGCCTTGCTCTACTGATTGTGGATCTTCACCAGATGGAATATAGATTCTAGAACATGGTTAAGTAATTCCCTGGGTAGTATTCAAACTGGTCTTCAGTGCTCAATCTGGGATGGAATTGAAAGAAAGCTGACAGCCTTTCCCTTTAGATAGTTATATTTCAGGCCAAGCCTTGGGCACACCACCCACTGTTAGTCTAGTCTTGAGTTTTAGAATTACACATTTCAGACAATATTATATACAGTCACCATATTTTTCACAAGGGAAGCCAACATGATTCAACCAGAAGCCAAAACAGAGGGCCAGGGATAAATGTAATACAGTACTATATCTGGATGTAGTTAGTCTAAACATGTATCAAAATGTTTTTGTTGCGTGCTCAACAGAATGATTGCAATGGACAAGTGATAGATAATACTGTGTGCGTGTCCTGACCCTGTGTCTAAAACATCTCACAGCTGTTCATTTAACAGGGATGAGTATCTCTGTGGTGTGTAAATGTGTGTGTAAATGTGTGTGTGTGTGCATGTAAATCTGCATGCCAGCAAAGCCACTACACAATACAACACTAAACAATACATCAATTGGACTATAACAGTGACAAACGGTGCCCACAAACTGTTAGGGCCTACAGAAAGCTGTCCCAACAGCGGTACCAACACCTTACCACTGTTACACCTGGCTATGAGCGAAGCCATGTCTGGAAGCAAAATAGTTCACTCAGCCTCATTTACAGCCTTTAAAAAAAAACAAGGTCGAGTCATGACATTAGTGATCTTCAGGTCGGAGCTCTAGTAAAAGGCCAGCGTTCCCGACTTGGAATTTCGAGTTGGATGACCATTCAAAACATATTTTCCCAGTCGGAGCGCGTTTTTGTCCGAGTTCCCAGTTTTCTTGAACTCACTGAAGTCTGAGATTTCCCAGTTCTGAGTTTCCAGTTGTTTTGATTGACAGCATGGCCAATGTAGAATGTTTACCTTTTAAACTTGGAAAAGAGACCCTTAAACCCAGACTTGGACCACACATCTACTCCACTGAGTAGCAGACTAGTGATTGCTTTGCAATGCTTGCAGTTAGACACTGATTCCTTCCAAACCAAACCACTGTTGTCATTTATGCTAATACACCAGCCATGCCTATCCTCCTACTAGGTTCCTCCCTATGCCTCGACTATGGGACATCCACACGCTGAGTTTGAAACCACCTATGTGAGTTTCAGTGGAAAGTAGACACCATCGCAGAGCGGTTTCTCTGAAAAAAGTTGTAATCAATAAGAATTTTTGGCCCTTGACTCAAACTGAACTCTGATGAAATCACATGGCTGGAGAGTTTATTTTGGTCATGGAACTGCAATACGTGATAAGTATATTTTCAACAGAACAACAGACCCAATTTACTGGAATAGCTGTTCATAGATAGCTCTGGCACAGAGCAGGTTCATGCTTTACATTACAACATCTGTAGAGTACAACCATACTTCACACAGGAAGCGGCACAGGTCCTAATCCAGGCAGTTGTGATCTCCCGTCTGGACTACTGCAGCTCGCTGTTGGCACAAGCGGGGAGCTCCTGCAATTTATCCAAAACGCTGCAGCCCACATGGTGTTCAACCTTCCCAAGTTCTCCCATGTCATCCTGCTCCTCCGCACACTCCACTGGCTTCCAGTCGATGCTCACATCCACTACAAGACCATGGTACTTGCCTACGGAGCAGCAAGAGAAACTGCCCCCCAGTCTATGCTCAAATCCTACACCCCAACCTGAGTACTCCGTTCTGCCACCCCTGGTCTCTTGGCCCTCCACCCTTATGGTAAGGCAGCTCCTGCTCAGCCAGGTCCAAGCTCTTCTCTGTGCTGGCACCCCAATGGTGGAATCAGCTTCCCCCTGAAGCTAGGACAGCAGAGTCCCTGCCCATCTTCAAAGAGTATCTTAAATAATCCCACATCACCAATACCAATTGAAGGGAACAAACACTAAATTGGTTGTTAAATATACTGTACGTGCTTATTACTTACGGTCGCTGCCGATAGTGGTTAATAATATTGAACATATACCGTACAAATTGAAGGAAACAATAATCTAGAGAGCACTAAGGTTACATTTGGTGTCAGTCTGCCTTCATCCCATTCGGTTTGCATCTCCAAATTGGATCCTTGCAAGAAGGCCATACAATTACAATTTGGTATAATGACACAGCATTTCGTGTGGTAAAGGGGCATAAATACCTGTCATGTTATGATATGCCTTTCAGATTCATGCCATGCCACTGGTTTCCCGTTCTTCTCCAGCGATCATAAGGTAAAATAGATCTAAAACAATAGTAATGTAGCCTATTTAGTGCCTTCCAAAAGTATTCATACCCCTTGACTTATTCCACATTTTGTTATGTTAGAGCCTGAATTCAAAATAGATTAAATCGGGTTTTTTCTCACACCCATCTACACACAATACCCCATAATGACAAAATAAAACATGTTTTTAGAAATGTTTGCAAATTTATTGAGAATGAAGTACAGAAATAACTCATTAACGTAAGTATTTACACCCCTGAGTGAATACATGTTCGAATCACCTTTGTCATATTACAGCTGTGAAACTTTCTGGGTAAGTCTCTAAGAGCTTTGCAAACCTGGATTGTACAATATTTGCACATTATTCTTTTTTTAATTCTTCAAGCCCTGTCAAGTTGGTTGTTGATCATTGCTAGACAGCCATTTTCAAGTCTTGCCATAGAATTTCAAGACAATTTAAGTTAAAACTGTAACTAGACCACTCTGGAAAATTAAATGTCATCTTGGTAAGCAACTCCAGTGTATATTTGGCCTTATGTTTCAGGTTACTGTCTTGCTGAAAGGTGAATTTGTCTCCCAGTGTCTGTTGGAAAGCAAACTGAACCAGGTTTTCCTCTAGGATTTTGCCTGTGCTTAGCTCTATTCCGTTTATTTTTACCCTAAAAAACTCAGTGATCTGTTGTGTTGGATTTGCCCCAAACATGACGCTTTGAGCTCCATTTCTGGCTAGCGTTAAGGCGGTTCTAGTGTCAAACGCACATTAGTTTGCAATTTCATCATGCAAAAACTGGAGCACTGGCATTTTCAAACCCTAACGCCAGGTTTGGCAATTTACCTGTCTTATTTCAGCTTGCTTGCGCTCAGATGGGAGGGGTGGAAATATTTGTCGTGTGTCCTTAAAAACATGATCCAAAGTGCTAATTTCAGGCAGCGCTGATTAGGATATCTAAGACCAACCAAAAGCTGGTTTTATCAGTAACACAGTTGGTTATGGCATGCATTTTGACAGTGGAACCACAGTGGAACTAATGTGCTTTTAGTGCCTGTGTACTTCGTATCTAGGTTAAAAACCAAAGCATAGCCTCCCCTCCTCTCAATTAAGGCTTTTTCTTGTCCTGCCCAATGCAATCGCATAGTCAAGACAGTCAACGAAGGCTTTGGCTCCTCCACTTGGAAATGAATCTTAATCACAAAAGCTTTATTAAAATATACATTTTGAGCAGCGTTAAACAGTGAGCTGACATTCCCTTTTTATCTATGAATTGTAGGCAGGCCCACATTATTTTAGCCATGCAGGTCCCGTTTTGGACGTGTGTAAAACCCTTTCCATGATGTAGGTTACGTGTCCATGCCCATCATTAAACGAGAGATGAGAACCTTGGTGAAAACCCCTGAACCTCGTATTTAGAAGTTATCTGTAACCTGTAATAATTGCTTGTTTTCCGTTTCATTTGTTCAAAACCCAAGCCCTCCCATAACGAAGGCTGCTTCAAAAGCAATGTTTTTTTTATCCTGTGGATTTTACAGTATTACATTTTACATGTATTTATTGTTATTTAAAAAAAAACAGATTGCTTGTTTTTCGTTTAATTTTATTACAACCAGTCTTATTAGAATGATTGAACTTCCTGGATTTATGTTTACTACGTCTGTGGCGCGCATGCACTGCAACTTCGGGAGATATGTGAATAGGATCTGATGTGTAAGATGGTTCCGGTTATGTTCGTAAAACATAGGCCTATTTGGGAGCAGTATAACAGTGAGTGTTAAGAATTTAATTCAAATGATTCAGTCTCTTTTTAGGCTGTTTTAATAATCCAATTTACAGTAAGACTTTCCCCTATATCAGTGTGAATGTTATTGAAGCCCTGCAATTACTTAGAACAATGTGGACAACTTGAAGCAATCACATATTTTGCCATGGAGCACGTTCTGATTGACAAGTGAGGGGACAAGCCTCGACCCACCCACAACTTGTTTATTCATCAAAACCCAGCCCTTTTGTGCCAACACCAGCAAGTGCGCCGATAATTGTGATAGTGAAAATAGCTCAAATATTTCTGACACACCCCTGAACCTACAGTATAGCACAACTGCCTGTGCTTCTTAGATTTACCATTACATTAGGTTTGTTAAAATAGAGTCCTTCATATTCAGGACATAAAGTTTATTTCTTTGCCACATTATTTGCAGTTTTACTTTAGTGCCATATTGCAAGCAGGATGCATGTTTTGTAATATTTTCATTATGTACAGGCTTCCTTATTTTTACTCTGTAATTTAGGTTAGTATTGTGGAGTAACTACAATGTTGTTGATCCATCCTCAGTTTTCTCCTATCACAGCCATTAAACTCTGCAAGCCTTTTAAAGTCACCATTGGCTTCATGGTGAAATCCCTGAGCGGTTTCCTTCCTCTCCGGTAACAGTTAGGAAGGGCGCCTTTATCTTTGTAGTGACTAGGTGTATCGATACACCATCCAAAGTGTAATAACATCACCATACTCAAATGAATATTCAATGTTCGTGTTTTTTTTTTACACATCTACCAATAGCACTTCTTTGCGAGGCATTGGAAAACCTGCCTGGTTTTGTGATCGAGTCTGTTTGAAATTCACAGCATTTAATTTTTTTAATATATTGAACCTTTATTTAACTAGGCAAGTCAGTTAAGAACAACTTCTTCTTTATAATGACGGCCTACCCCGGACCCGGACGACGCTGGGCCAATTGTGCGCCACCCTATGGGACTCCCAATCACGGATGGACGTGATACAGCACTGCTCAACTGAGGGACCTTACAGATAATTGTATGTGTGGGGTACAGAGATAAGGTAGTCCTTAAAAAAATTATGTTAACAGACTATTATTGCACACAGTGAGTCCATGCAACTTATGTGACTTGTTAAGCACATCTTTACACTTGAACGTATTTAGGCTTGCCATAACAAAGGGTTGAATTCTTACCGACTCAAGACAATTAAACTTTCATTTTTGATTAATTTCAAAATATTTTTAACTCCACTTTGACATTATGGGGTATTGTGTATAGGCCAGTGACACAAAATATAAATGTAAAATTCAGGCTGTAACACAACAAAATGTGGAAAAAGGGTTGTGAATACTTTCTGAAGGCACTGTATTTACAATAGTTTTATCCAAACAGATTGCTCATTTACCTGGCTCTTATCAATGTATAAATTACAGTGCATGGAGAAAGCTGTTATTTCTATCTAAAAAGAGAAAAGAGGTTTTTCCATTTAGAACAGACAGGTTCACTTGACCTCATTCATGATTTCTCCACATGTAAAGATGGTAGAATTAAGTTAAGGTCAGAATAGGTATATCTGTAGACAGACCTCTGCCACACCATTTCTGTGATCTCCACCCCAAACAAATAGCTGCCTGGCACCGGTTTCCTCATGCTTAAGTTCGAGGTCAAAATGCGCAGTGAGAAAAAGGAATAAGTTCCATTTACACCTGCGTATCTTGGGACTTGATTCCCCCCATTGGGAATAGCGGAATCAGTAATGGGAGTAATGTGAGACTTGTACATGGTCTCGATTTATGAAGGGTCATTTGAGGAGCAGCAGATGGGGGTTATAAAGACTTTCAAACCATCAGTGTGTGTGTAGGGTTGTGGAGCTAGCAGTTTGAGCGCAGCAGTACTGTGTGTGATCAGCAGCATGCTGTGGCTGGGTCCACCTTTAAAGAACCCATGACACCCCAGCACAGACACATCTACATGGGCGACAGTCTCAAAGAACCTGGGCCTGCCCTTCATGTTTTTAAAGAGCCAGTGAGATACTGAAACAAAAAAATAAAAAAATACCATCAACCACTAATCTGAGAATAGCAGTGTTTCATCCCCACCCACACTGAAAGCAGACAAAACGGAGTTATATTTATGAAAGAGATGTTTCTTTCCTGTTATTTAACGTAAATAAACAGAAACAAAAATCATTCCGTTTGATTTACTTCCACATGCACTTGGCTACTTCTGCTAATAGGCCCAGTAAATGCTTACTCATGCAATCACACACAGTATACAGCTAGTGGAGGAAGAGTAGGCAGATCTGTTTTATTTGCACATCTGTCTTGAAGTACACAATGTCAACATACCACCTACATTGAAACAGTTGTTTCACTGGCCCAATTGCAATAAATTGAGTTTTTCCAGAGTTAATTTTCAGGGCATCTTCAAAGGCCGAATGACAGAAAGGGTGTTGTTTCTGGGTATTGCTCCGAATGACTTGTTCCAATGGGTAACGGCCACTAAATAGGTTGGACAAATACAGATGCTCCCTCAGCTGTTCAAAGGGCTAGTTTTCAAAGTCAATGGACGAGTCCCAAATGAGGCAGAAGTTCCATGGGGATAGACATCCGATAGAATTGCTGCACCCCATCTATGTCCCGCCCACACCGACTCCCACTGCTGTGGGTTGACATGCCCCCATGTCCTCAATGTTTCAGGTAGAGGATTTTCTTGCCGTATTGTACGTTGTTTCTGAGAGCTGGGTGGCCGACAGAGATGCGATTTTTACACCACTTCAGCCCTGCCCTATAGATGGGCTTCACCGAATCAATGGACCAGCGAGTCAGGTATCTGTGTGATGAAACGACACAGGTGTGAGTTGGCCAGAGACAACAGAAGGTTAGCGAAAGACGAGTGTTAATGTTAAAGGTAATGTGATGAGAGGTCTAACAAGAAACAATACAGGTGTGAGAAGGTACATTCGGATACACTGCAGGAGTCAAACACACACGAACTAGTTACCTGTTGAGCTGGGGCTTGGGCTTCTTTGGTACGTGTCCCTCTGGGAGAGGTGGTTTGTGATCGGGGAGAAGACCTGGAATAGAGTACGTTTATCATTTTGAAGAAAATACATGTCACAATAGTTGAGTATCCAGAGCTGACACACAGAGTATCGTACCTGCTCTATGCGCCATTTGCACACAGATGGCGATCTTGCGGTGCTCTTGGGCACAGAGACCAGTGACTCTACGAGGCAACATTCCTCCATCAGACCTGATGAACTGACTGAGCAACAGAACATCCTGACAAAGACAAAACACAGGGAATTACTGTAGGTGTGAGCTCACAGAACAGGCACACATACTGATAGACAGAAACACAGGCACACATACTGATATAAAATGCATGAGACACATAGGAGATGTGAGTGTGTGGACCAGCACTGATCACGGTCACCGTGTTAGTTCTGCGGAGCAGTCGAGAGACAGAAGCTATGTATTCAGTCAGGTGTCCGTGAAAACACTTACTGTGTAGTTGTATTTGTTCTGCAGGTTCCATCGGTAGATGGGGCACTGGGCTGTGGGGTTGGGTGGCTGTGGTCCGGCTGGAGTATCCTGTGGTAATCCCTCAATCTGAGAAAGAATGCAATGACAGTCAATAACTAAATAAGCACCGCACAAATACTTCCAATCTACTGTAGACATTTACTAGCTAGATAAGTGTTGATAGCTAACATGGTATAGAGATTGTCTTAAATATCTTGAAATGTGTGGATACCATATTGACTAGTACTATTAAGTTAAATGCAATACATCGCCATAGCTAGAGATAAACGCAACACATCACCACAGAAACCACAAAATGAGTAGTGTGCAATGAAGAACCAACAGGTTAGCAAGCTTGTCACTTACTATTGTTGTTTTGCCTTCTTTCTTTTCGACGACTGTAAACAAACAAAATAGGCAGTCACAGTTAGTACAATTCCAGGCCGCCGTTTCATAACGAACAGGTGTTGTGCCGAAAATCTCCCCCCCCCCTTCGCGTGAACGCGCACACATCAATTATTCATTCAGTTTAGCCTACATTTCACTGATCTTAGTAGCAGAAAGCAATTTTTTATTTGTGTCCTTCAAGGCAGCTGTCAATGATCACGTTAGGCTGAGTTTCATTTTAATATGGCGGTTTGATCGCGGGGGAGGCGCCAGTAATGTCTGCAGTTTTCAGTTGGGCTGTTTCAAGAGTATTAGTCTAAATAAATCTCTTTGCCAAAATTCGTCATCTCTCCCATGTCTTATTTGACTAGTAGTTGTTCTGGATGTTTATTTCTTGCCTACATGTTACTCCCTATGTTTAATAACACACATACATGAATGATTAATTTCGGTTGCCTATCCTGACATGAAGTTTGTTCTATAGAATGTTTTGTCTATGTGTGCCACGGAAAGTATTTGACTCTAGCCACAAAACTAAGGAAAATAGAAAGGAGGTGTGGTGTTTCGGGAATGTAATTTTCTTGCCTGCCGAAATCCTAAAGGTAAATTGACAACGGAGTGAAGAGCAGAAATCTCAACTTGCAAGCAAGTCACAACAATGAAGAATCGCGTGTGCGCGCGTTCACGCGAGGGGGGGGGGGGGATTTTCGGCACAACACCGGCAAGCTAGTTTAGCTTGTGCTTCTAGTGAGTTTAAAACAAGAAATTCAACTACAACATGGTCGTTCAAATGACTTTATTCTTAGAATCAACTACCACAACTACCTTTAACGCCTAAAATACTCCTTATCGAAGGGCAAAGGTTACTGAATGAATGCGCTACTGCTAGCCGCTACTGCTAGCTCATATGGCTACAACAGGATTCAAGGAGAATCTCACCTTGTCGAATTCCTCTACTTTGAATAATTCCAAAAACCGAGAGTTGAGGGCAATTGGTTATAGTCTGAAAGGCACTCATATTGCTGCTGCTGGCCACACATTTAACACCAGATAGAGAGGTCCAAATAGACCCTAGCACACAGCGCGCTGCCATCTTGGAATTGTGACCTTCTCTTCTTCCTGCTTCTTCTTCTCTGAGGTTTATTGGCAGCCTACACGCAAAAAAGTTGTATTGCTGCCAGGTACTGTGCGGGATGAAAACAAAAAGTTCCCAACTTTATAACTGAACAAAAATATAAACGCAACATGTAAAGTGTTGGTCCCATTTGTACAGTGTTTGGTCACCAGATGTACAGTGTTTCCTCCGACACATTGGTGCGGTTGGCTTCCGGGTTAAGAGTGCAGTGTGTCAAGAAGCAGCGCGGCTTGGCGGGGTTGTGTTTCGGGGGAATTTGGGAGAAAAAAGGGGTAAAAAATATTAAAAGTTTAAAATCCAGGGTTACTCCAAGCAGGTTAGTCACCTCAACTTGCTCAATTTCCACATTATTCATTACAAGATTTAGTTGAGGTTCAGGGTTTAGTGAATGAATTGTCCCAAATATCTAAGAATGGCGCCGGAGAGGATGGCTGCCGTTTTATGGGCTCCTAACCAATTGTGCTATTTTGTGTGGTTTTTTTCACATTGTTTGTAACTTAATTTGTACATAATCTTGATGCTACCGTCTCTTATGACCCAAAACAGCTTCCGGGTATCAGAACAGCAATTACTCACCTCGAACTGGACAAAGATTTTTTCTTTAATCAGTCTGACGCGAAGGATATGATGTTGCTCCCAGACAAAGCCCAAATCCACGTCGGCGAGTGGGTAACCCGCCTCTACCATCTGTTCTATTGGTCAACGTGCAATTACTACAGAATAAATTTGATTTAAAAAAAAAAAAATTTATTTCACCTTTATTTAACCAGGTAGGCTAGTTGAGAACAAGTTCTCATATGCAACTGCGACCTGGCCAAGATAAAGCATAGCAGTGTGAACAAACAACAACACAGAGTTACACATGGAGTAAACAATAAACAAGTCAATAACATGGTAGAAAAAAAAAGAGAATCTATATACAATGTGTGCAAAAGGCATGAGGTAGGCAATAAATCGAGTAATTACAATTTAGCAGATTAACACTGGAGTGATAAATCATCAGATGATCATGTGCAAGAAGAGATACTGGTGTGCAAAAGAGCAGAAAAGTAAATAAATAAAAGCAGTATGGGGGGTGAGATAGGTAAATTGGGTGGGTAGTTTACAGATGGACTATGTACAGCTGCAGCGATCGGTTAGCTGCTCGGATAGCAGATTTTTAAAGTTGTTGAGGGAGATAAAAGTCTCCAACTTCAGAGATTTTTGCAATTCGTTCCAGTCGCAGGCAGCAGAGAACTGGAAGGAAAGGCGTCCAAATGAGGTTTTGGCTTTAGGGATGATCAGTGAGATACACCTGCTGGAGCGCGTGCTACGGGTGGGTGTAGCCATCGTGACCAGTGAACTGAGATAAGGTGTCACTTTACCTAGCATAGCCTTGTAGATGACCTGGAGCCAGTGGGTCTGACGACGAACATGTAGCGAGGGCCAGCCGACTAGGGCATACAGGTCGCAGTGGTGGGTCGTATAAGGTGCTTTAGTAACAAAACGGATGGCACTGTGATAAACTGCATCCAGTTTGCTGAGTAGAGTATTGGAAGCTATTTTGTAGATGACATCGCCGAAGTCGAGGATCGGTAGGATAGTCAGTTTTACTAGGGTAAGTTTGGCGGCGTGAGTGAAGGAGGCTTTGTTGCGGAATAGAAAGCCGACTCTAGATTTGATTTTGGATTGGAGATGTTTGATATGAGTCTGGAAGGAGAGTTTGCAGTCTAGCCAGACACCTAGGTACTTATAGATGTCCACATATTCTAGGTCGTAACCGTCCAGGGTGGTGATGCTAGTCGGGCGTGCGGGTGCAGGCAGCGAACGGTTGAAAAGCATGCATTTGGTTTTACTAGCGTTTAAGAGCAGTTGGAGGCCACGGAAGGAGTGTTGTATGGCATTGAAGCTCGTTTGGAGGTTAGATAGCACAGTGTCCAAGGAAGGGCCGGAAGTATACAGAATGGTGTCGTCTGCATAGAGGTGGATCAGGGAATCGCCCGCAGCAAGAGCAACATCATTGATGTATACAGAGAAAAGAGTCGGCCCGAGAATTGAACCCTGTGGTACCCCCATAGAGACTGCCAGAGGACCGGACAACATGCCCTCCGATTTGACACACTGAACTATGTCTGCAAAGTAGTTGGTGAACCAGGCAAGGCAGTCATTAGAAAAACCGAGGCTACTGAGTCTGCCGATAAGAATATGGTGATTGACAGAGTCGAAAGCCTTGGCCAGGTCGATGAAGACGGCTGCACAGTAATGTCTTTTATCGATGGCGGTTATGACATCGTTTAGTACCTTGAGCGTGGCTGAGGTGCACCCGTGACCGGCTCGGAAACCGGATTGCACAGCGGAGAAGGTACGGTGGGATTCGAGATGGTCAGTGATCTGTTTGTTGACTTGGCTTTCGAAGACCTTAGATAGGCAGGGCAGGATGGATATAGGTCTGTAACAGTTTGGGTCCAGGGTGTCTCCCCCTTTGAAGAGGGGGATGACCGCGGCAGCTTTCCAATCCTTGGGGATCTCAGATGATACGAAGGAGAGGTTGAACAGGCTGGTAATAGGGGGTGCGACAATGGCGGCGGACAGTTTCAGAAATAGGGGGTCCAGATTGTCAAGCCCAGCTGATTTGTATGGGTCCAGGTTTTCCAGCTCTTTCAGAACATCTGCTATCTGGATATGGGTAAAGGAGAAGCTGGGGAGGCTTGGGCGAGTAGCAGCGGGGGGGCGGGGCTGTTGGCCAAGGTTGGAGTCGCCAGGAGGAAGGCATGGCCAGCCATTGAGAAATGTTTGTTGAAGTTTTCGATTATCACGGACTTATCAGTGGTGACCGTGTTACCTAGCCTCAGTGAAGTGGGCAGCTGGGAGGAGGTGCTCTTGTTTTCCATGGACTTTACAGTACCCCAGAACTTTTTGGAGTTAGAGCTACAGGATGCATATTTCTGCTTGAAAAAGCTGGCCTTTGCTTTCCTGACTGACTGCGTGTATTGGTTCCTGACTTCCCTGAACAGTTGCATATCGCGGGGGCTCTTCGATGCTATTGCAGTTCGCCACAGGATGTTTTTGTGCTGGTCGAGGGCAGTCAGGTCTGGAGTGAACCAAGGGCTATATCTGTTCTTGGTTCTGCATTTTTTGAACGGAGCATGCTTGTCTAATATGGTGAGGAAGTAACTTTTAAAGAATGACCAGGCATCCTCAACTGACGGGATGAGGTCAATATCCTTCCAGGGTACCCAGGCCAGGTCGATTAGAAAGGCCTGCTCGCAGAAGTGTTTTAGGGAGCGTTTGACAGTGATGAGGGGTGGTCGTTTGGCCGCGGACTCGTGGCGGATACAGGCAATGAGGCAGTGATCGCTGAGATCTTGATTGAAGAGAGCAGAGGTGTATTTGGAGGGCAAGTTGGTCAGGATAATGTCTATTAGGGTGCCCATGTTTACGGATTTAGGGTTGTACCTGGTGGGTTCCTTGATGATTTGAGTGAGATTGAGGGCATCAAGCTTAGATTGTAGGACTGCCGGGGTGTTAAGCATATCCCAGTTTAGGTCACCTAACAGAACAAACTCTGAAGCTAGATGGGGAGCGATCAATTCACAGATGGTGTCCAGGGCACAGCTGGGAGCTGAGGGGGGTCGGTAGCAGGCGGCAACAGTGAGAGACTTATTTCTGGAGAGATTAATTTTTAAATGAGCTCAGTTCGAGACTATCCTACCAACAGGACATTATAAACTGTAATATCTTATGTTTCACTGAATCATGGCTGAACAACGACACAGATAATATACAGTTGGCTGGGTTTTCCGTGCATCGGCAGGACAGAACACTTATGTCCGGTAAGACGAGGGGTTGTGGTGTGTGTCTATTTGTCAATAACAGCTGGTGTGCGATGTCGAATATTAAGGTAGTCTCGAGGTATTGCTCACCTCTCATGATAAGCTGTAGACCACACTATCTATCAAGAGAGTTTATCCATATTTTTCGTAGCCATCTATTTACCACCACAAACTGATAATGGCACTAAGACCACACTCAAGGAGCTGTATAAGGCCATAAGCATACAATAAAATGCTCATCCGAAGCGGCACTCCTACTGTAGGCAAACTTAAATCCATTTAACCTCATTTCTACCAGCATGTCACATGTGTAACCAGATGAAAAAAAAACGATAGACCACCTTTACTCCACACACAGAGACGCGTACAAAGCTCTCTCCATTTTGGAAAATCTGACCATAATTCTATCTCCTGATTCCTGGAAACAAGCCAAAACTAAAGCAGGAAGTAGCAGTGACTCGCTCAATACGGAAGTGGTCAGATGACGCCGATGCTACGCTATAGGACTGTTTTGCTAGCATAGACTGGAATATGTTCCGTTATTCATCCAATGGCATTGAGGAGTATACCACCTCAGGTCAGTTAGGATCACCACTTTATTTTAAGAATGTGAAATGTCAGAATAATAGTAGAGAGAATTATTTATTTCAGCTTTTATTTCTTTCATCACATTCCCAGTGAGTCAGAAGTTTACATGCACTCAATTAGTGTTTGGTAGCATTGCCTTTAAATTGTTTAACTTGGGTAAAATGTTTCGGGTAGCCTTCCACAAGCTTCCCACAATAAGTTGGGTGACTTTTGGCCCATTCCTCCTGACAGAGCTGGTGTAACTGAGTTAGGTTTGTAGGCCTCCTTGCTTGCAAGCGCTTTTTCAGTTATGCCCACAAATTTTCATGGATTTGTGATGGTCACTTCGACTTTGTTGTCCTTAAGCCAATTTGCCACAACTTTGGAAGTATGCTTGGGGTCATTGTCCATTTGGAAGACCCATTGCGACCAAACATTAAATTCCTGACTGATGTCTTGAGATGTTGCTTCAATATATCCACATAATTTTCCTGCCTCATGATGCCATCTATTTTGTGAAGTGCATCAGTCCTTCCTGCAGCAAAGCACCCCCACAACATGATGCTGCCACCTACGTGTTTCACGGTTGGGATGGTGCTCTTCAGCTTGCAAGCATCCCCCTTTTCCTTCAAACATAATGGTCATTATGGCCAAACAGTTCTATTTTTGTTTCATCAGACCAGAAGACATTTCTCCAAAAAGTACGATCTTTGTCCCCATGTGCAGCTGCAAACCGTAGTCTGGCTTTTTTATGGCAGTTTTCGAGCAGTGGCTTTTTCCTTGCTGAGTGGCCTTTCAGGTCATGTCGATATAGGACTCATTTTACTGTGGATTTAGATACTTTTGTAGCTGTTTCCTCCAGCATCTTCACACGTTCCTTTGCTGTTGTTCTGGGATTGGTTTTCACTTTTCGCACCAAAGTACGTTCATCTCTAGGAGACAGAACACGTCTCCTTCCTGAGCGGTATGACGGCTGTGTGGTCCCATGGTGTTTATACTTGTGTACTATTGTTTGTACAGATGAACGTGGTACCTTCAGGTGTTTGGAAATTGCTCCCAAGGATGAACCAGACTTGTGGAGGTCTACAATGTTTTTTCTGAGGTCTTGGCTGATTTCTTTTGATTTTCCAATGATGTCAAGTAAAGATGCACTGAGTTTGAAGGTAGGCCTTGAAATACATCCACAGGTACACCTCCAATTGACTCAAATTATGTCAATTAGCGTATCAGAAGCTTCTAAAGCCATGACATCATTTTCTCAAATTTTCCAAGCTGTTTAAAGGCACAGTCAACTTAGTGTATGTAAACTTCTGACCCACTGTAATTGTGATACAGTAAATTGTAAGTGAAATAATCTGTCTGTAAACAATTGTTAGAACAATTACTTGTGTCATGCACAAAGTAGATGTCCTATCCGACTTGCCTAAACTATAGTTTGTTAACCAGAAATTTGTGGAGTGGTTGAAAAACGAGTTTTAATGACTCCAACCGAAGTGTATGTTAACTTCCGACTTCAACTGTATATATCCCAACCAGAAGCCATTGATTACCGGCAACACCCACACAGAGCTAAAGGCTAGAGCTGCTGCTTTCAAGGAGCTGGACACTAATACGGACTTTTATAAGAAATCCCGCTATTCCTTCAGACGATCAAAGGCAAAGCCTCAATACAGGACTAAGATTGAATCCTACTACACCAGCTCTGACGCTCGTCGGATGTGGCAGGGCTTTCAAACTATCACGGAGTACAAAGGAGATCCCAGCCGCGAGCTGCCCAGTGACGCGAGCCTACCAGATGGGCTAAATGCCTTTTATGCTCGCTTCGAGACAAGTAACATTGAAGCATGCATGAGAGAACCAGCTGTTCAGGATGACTGTGTGATCACGCTTTTCGTAGCCGATGTGAGCAAGACCTTTAAACAGGTCAGCATTCACAAGGCCGCTTGTCCAGACGGATTACCAGGACGTGTACTCAAAGCATGCGTGGACCAACTGGCAAGTGTCTTCACTGTCAAAGGAACACCTATGTGAGAATGCTGTTCATTGACAACAGCTCAGTGTTCAACACCATTGTGCCCACAAAGCTCGTTACTAAGCTAAGGACCCTGGGACTAAACACCTCCCTCTGCAACTGGATCTTGGACTTCCTGATGGGCAACCCCCAGGTGGTAAGGGTAGGCAACAACACATCTGCCACGCTGATCCTCAACACGGGGGACCCTCAGGGGTGCATGCTTAGTCCCCTCCTGTACACCCTGTTCACCCATGACTGCGTGACCAAGCACGACTCCAACACCATCATTAAGTTTGCTAACGATACAACGGTGGTAGACCTGATCACCGACAATGATGAGACAGCCTATAGGGAGAAGGTCAGAGACCTGGCAGTGTGGTGCCAGGACAACAAGCTCTCTCTCAATGTGAGGAAGTCATAGGAGCTGATTGTGGACTACAGGAAAAGGAGGGCCGAACAGTCTCCCATTCCCATCGGTGGGACGGGTCGAGAGTTTCAACTTCCTTGGTGTCCACATCACCAACAAACTATCATGGTCCAAACACACCAAGAAAGTCGTGAAGAGGGCACGATAACATCTTTCCTCCTCAGGAGACTGAAAATATTTGGCATGGGTCCCAAGATCCTCAAAAAGTTATACAGCCAAGCGCCTTCTTCACCACACTGTTTGTGTGGGTGGACCATTTCAGATTGTCGGTGATGTGTATGCCGAGGAACTTGAAGGTTTCCACCTTCTCCACTGGGGCCCGTCGATGTGGATAGGGGTGCGCTCCCTCTGCTGTTTCCTGAAGTCCACGATCAGCTCCTTTGTTTTGTTGACATTGAGGGAGAGGTTATTTTCCTGGCACCACTCCGCCAGGGCCCTCACCTCCTCCCTGTCTCATCATTGTTGGCAAACAGGCCTACTACTGTTGTGTTGTCTGCAAAGTTGATGATTGAGTTGGAGGCGTGCATGTCCACGCAGTCATGGGTGAACAAGGAGTACAGGAGGGGGCTGAGTACGCACCCTTGTGTGGCCCCTGTGTTGAGAATCAGTGAAGTGGAGATGTTGTTTCCTACCTTCACCACCTGGTGGTGGCCCGTCAGGAAGTCCAGGTCCCAGTTGCACAGGGCGGGGTTCAGACCCAGGGTCCCGAGCTTAATGATGATCTTGGAGGGTACTATGGTGTTGAAGGCTTAGCTACATGACCCGCTAAACCGCTCATTTTAACACCCGCCAGCTTAACCCGGAAGCCAGCTGCACCAATGTGTTGGAGGAAACACTTTTCAATTTAAGACCAAAGTCAGCCTGCAGGCGCCCGGCCCGCCACAAGGAGTCACTAGAGCGTAATAAGCCAAGGAAAGCCTCCTGGGCCAAACCCTTACTTAACCCGGATGACGTTGGGCCAATTGTGCGCCGCCTTATGGGATTCCCAGTCATGGCCAGTTACACATCCTGGGATTGAACCCGGCTCTGTAGGAACACCTCAACCACTGCGATCTTGCCACCCATTCTAAAACTAACTGCAGATCTTTGTTAATTGTTGCAGTCATTTCAGTCGCTGTAGTAGCTGACATGTATAGTGTTGAGTCATCCGCATACATAAACACACTGGCTTTACTCAAGGTATGTCGTTAGTAAAGGTTGAAAAAGTAAGGGGCCTAGACAGCTGCCCTGGGGAATTCCTGATTCTACCTGGATTATGTTGGAGAGGCTTCTGGTAAAAAACACCCTCTGTGTTCTGTTAGACAGGTAAATCTTTATCCACAATATAGCAGGGGGTGTAAAGCCATAACACATACGTTTTTCCAGCAGCAGACTATGATCGATAATGACAAAAGCCGCACTGAAGTCTAACATAACAGCCCCCACGATATTTTTATCATCAATTTCTCTCAGCCAATCAGTCATTTGTATGATAGTGCATTGATCAGTTACAGTTTAAGACCTACTTTTTTTGTTTTTCCCCCAGTCGACCTTTTAAGGGCTACCTATCTGTTGTCTAATGGACACAGGATCACAAGATCACAAGCCCTGGCCAGCAGGGCACACTACTGGGAGACCCCTCAGCATGGTTATCCCTAAAAGAAGCTAATGGATTGAACATTCAATATTTGTGGTATGTACTGTTAGATGTGAAAATGGGTGATGTTCTCGTTCCTGACTGTGGTATTGTGGTTGTCCAAGACCATTGTTTGGCCAATACAGATGGCCTAGTGGGAACAAACATAATAAAAAACTGCTGGGACACCTTGACAAAAGACAATTTGACTGTGCCTTTCTAGTGGACACTTTTAGCAGCAGGTGTGGTAAAGGCCATGAAGGTGTGCACCAAAGTTTGCAGCCACCAATGGGATTACAGGGTATGTACGTACCATTAATTGCTATCCTCTGAAGACTCCAGGTTCAAAGTGAAATCCTGGTGTGGGGTCAGACCAGAGCGGGAGAGGAGGGCAAGGACTACCAGTGTCTAGTGGAGCCAATCTTTGAGAATGAGTTGCTCATCACCCAAGCTGTGTTCAGAGTCCAGCAGGGAAGGCTGCCTATCCGACTGAGGAACATCGGAGACTGCCCTACGTCGACACCAAAAACTTGCCATGGCCTTCATAGTGAACCCTGCAGACGTCATACAGGAGAATGATGTGAGTATATCCAGGGCGGGGGAACAGGCTTTGCAAGACAGTTTAACACATGTATAACAATCAACAACAGACAGCCTATACAACAACCGACTACAGAACAGCCTATACTAGTTGACCTGACAGGTGTAGACATTTCCCCTTAACAGAGAATGAAACTGCAAGCACTGTTACATAAGCACCAGGCTACATTTGCTGCCCATGGTAAAGATTATGGAAGACAACCATAGTGCTGTTAGGCAGGGCTGAGCAGGTGAACCCAAGTGCAGACTCAGACGAGGAGACAGGAATAAGGTAACTAAGATATTTATTGAAAAGCAGGGGGGAGATGGGGTGCAGGCCAGGGGAAACTCAGGCGGGTAGCAGGGAACCAGGAACTGAGGCTGGGGCAAGGGGAGTAGGGGCAGGGTAACCAGGTCCGGAGTGGAATCCAAGGAAGCAGTAGAGCGGGGTCCAGGGCAGGGTAGCAGGACTGACGAGACGAAGGACTGGAGACAGGGACCAGAGTCGGAGCAGACTGAACTGTAGCAGAGAGAAAAGCAGCGTCAGGCTAGGGAAAAATTGGCACAACAGGATAACAAGATCTAAGCAGGAACAAACGGCTTGAAATGACTGAGCAGAGGCTACGATTTGGCAGCGTGGAAGTGGTGGGGCTGAGTATTTGTAGAGGTCTTGATTATGGAACAGTTTGCAGCTGGTGGGGATACGCTCAGCCTCCAGCACACCTGTCTCTACTCACACAATCACATACACCCACAGAGAGAGAGAGGGAGAGAGCACTGGGGGAGTGGCGGCAGGTTAGGGAGACCTGATGAGAAGTAGAGGGCATGGCAGGAGCAGATGTAACAAGTGCAGCATATGATCTCCACTGGAGATATAGGCCCAGTCAGAGAGCGCCACAGACAAATCCCTCCCAAAATGTACCAAGAAGTGAAAACTGTCACGTCTGCTCCCGCTCTGGCGCTCGAGGTCGCCAGGCTGCTGAGCATTACACACAAATGTCATAAATTGTTACGCGCACCGGCGCTTCGTCGGACTCACCTGGACTCCATCACGTCATTGATTGCCTCCCCCATATCTGTCACTTCCTCTGTTTCATTACTGTGTCTGCATTGATGTTGTTATGTTTCTCCTGTCCAGACGCTGGTCTTGTTTTGTTTCATGGCTATTAATTATTAAATACACACCCTGTACTTGCTTCTCGTCTTCCAGCGTCTGTCGTTACAGAATCGTAACAGAAAGCATTGATTCAAGGTATGTTGAACTCAGGAATAGTTAACCCATGTACTATCCCATGGGCAGCCCCTATTGTTTTGGTTAGAAAGAAGGATGGCATATTGAGATTTTGTGTGTACTATCATAAACTAAGCTAAATTAAACACAAACCCACAATGATGCTTACCCACTCCCTCGTATAGAGGAATCTCTAGCCAGTTTGACCAAAGCCAAGTACTTCTCAACTTTAGACCTTGCTATTGGCAGGTCCAGATGTCTCCAGCACATTATGGAAAAGACTGCCTTTACAACTCCAATGGGTTTGTTCGAGTTTGACCGGATGGCATTTGGGGTTATGCAACTGGCCTTCTACATTCCAAAGATTGATCCAAACATGTTTAGGAGAGCAAACTCTAGAATCTCTTTTGATCTATCTGGATGATGTTATTGTGTTTTCTAAAGATCTACATCAGCCCATCTAAATCACATGGATTTAGTGTTCAGCGAACTAGCTAAGTATGGACTCAAACTGAAACCAAACAAATGCAATTTTCTGAAGCAAGAAGTACAATACCTGGGGCATCGGGTATCTCCTGAAGGAGTATCATCAGACCCGGACAAGGTCAAGTGTGTGTGCAGGACTGGCCCACGCCCAAAACGGTAAAAGAACTTTGGTCATTTCTTGGCTTAGCAGGATACTACCGTAGATTTGTAAAGGACTTTGCCAGAGTGCCAGCCCCTTACTTGAGTTGTTAACAGGGCTGGCCCCAAAACAAACAAGAAAGTCTCTCGACTCTCCTACCCTCACTGGCTGGAATCAGGCATGTAATATGTCTTTTGCAATCTTAAAACGGTCCCTCACTACCTCCCCAACTCTAGCTGACATCTGTATACAGATGCCAGTAACAGAGGCTTGGGGGCAGTTCTAGCCCAGGTACAAGAGGGTAAAGAATGGGTAATCACATTTGCAAGTAGAAGCCTCCATCCCTCAGAAAGAAATGACAGTAACTATAGCTCATTTAAACTTGAATTCCTTGCACTGAAGTTTGCAGAATACCTCAATGCCTCACCTATTGTGGTTTATACAGGCAATAATCCTCTGGTACATCTAAACTCAGCTAAATTGGCAAGCAGAGATGGGTAGCCAGATTGGCAAGTACTGTGTAGGACGTAATAACCAGAGTGCAGATGCCTGGTCTCGTTTCCATCCAGAAAACACCATTCCAAACCAGCTGGAGGACTGAGACCCGGCATTCCAGGAGATGCCACCCGAAGTGGTAAAGGCCCTGTGTGCGGGGGTGGGGTGGAGGACAAACAAGCCGTCAGAAGACCAGGATGCAGAAGAAGGACACGGCAAGCCACTCATACCAGAGAGAACTGTCTCAGAGGAAGAGCCTTCAAGAACCGCACTGTGCTTTATATCTTCCCATACTTATAAGAGAAAAATTAGAAAAATGACATGATCAGGCTACACTTTTACATTATCTCCATCAGAGATCCATTCCTGTTACTGAAACATGGTGTAGTACTTTAAGAGTTTTAAATGAAAATATGAGATAGTTACAAAACTGAAATGGTTGTTATATGGTAGGCCTAGTTTAAATGTACATTCAAAAACCTTTCCAATAACAGTAGATGTCTAAATGTGTGCTGAGTTAATTAACACAGGTCAGGCAAGGTTTCCATAAAGGAGTCTTAAACACTCCCACTGGGCACACAGTGGTTGAATCAACGTTGTTTCCACGTCATTTCAAAGAAATTACGCGGAACCAACGTGGAATAGACATTGAACTGACGTCTGTGCCCAGTGAGCTGTGACTGCTGAGAGAGGATGAGGGCAGCTACCTGACAGACAGGAACGAGAGTCGAAAGAGGCCCTAGATGTGCTCATCTTACATGGAAAGAGGGTGTGTTGTGTCGGACATTCCAGGACCTCAAAGAGGTAGAGCCGATTGTCCAGCTGGTTGTCCCTACTGGTGAGAGACAGCTGGGAACTGTATCATGGAAGGGCAGGCTACTGGGGAGGCAGAAAAGACCACAGCGCTTATCCATGCCAGATTCTATTGGCCAAACCTAGCCAGAGACATTCCAAATTGGTGTGCCACTTGTCAGCCTTGTGTCTTACGAAAGCACCAGCTTGTCTGAAACAAGCACCTTCAGTGTCAATCAAAACGTCAGCCCCTCTTGAACTAATGTCTATAGACTACCTAAGCATAGGCCATCCAGAGACCCTCATCACAATGTGCTGGTAATGGTAGACCATTTTACTAAATATACTTGGGCCACCCCTACTAGGGACCAGACGGAGACTACAACTGCAAATGCACTGTGGCAGAAGGTTATCCAGCCTTTTGAAGGTAATCCAGTTTATTGGACATTTTGAATATCAGTTTATAAAGAATCTATGTGGATTGTATGGAATAACCAAAAGTCACACTACTCCTTATCATCCATCAGGGAACGGCGGGTGTGAAAGATTTAATAGAATGATCATAGGTTTGCTGGGGACGCTTGGAGTGGAAAGACGGCGCTGGCATGACTACCTGCAGGAAATGATTGAGGTATACAGCAACACGTTGCACAGCACTACAGGGTATACTGTACACCTGCTGAAGAATCCCCTCTGCTGCCTGGGGAGTAGACACTCGTGAGAGACATTAGAGCAAGGGGCCGGGGTAAGCTTGCATACAATTTGGAGCAGCTCCCTCATGTGGTAGTTAAACAATCTGACCCAGAACTGCCGGTTTATGTGGTCAGACCAGGAAAAGTAGAGGGAGAGGGTTTTGCACCGTAATCTTGTTCATTTCTCCCAGTAGAGAGACCAGGACAACCCCCTAGTGAAGTTGATCTCCCTCTTAGACTAAACAAAGCCCCCAGCCACCCTCTGACTAACACGCCATTGAGAGATACAATTATAGCCCCTGTTGCTGTTCCCTGGATCGGATTTTGGGTCCCTACAGGTGCTGAGCCGGAAGCTGGAGATGGGTGCCATGGTGATGCAGAGAAACCACGAGCGGGAGATTGGTGCCATCGTGCCACGGAGACACTGCAGGTGGGAGATGGGTGGCCATGGGACTCCAATCTGAAGATGGGGACCGCTGTGACAGGGCTGAAAAGGGCTAATGTAACCTTTGTGAACCAAGGTGATCTACAAGGACCACTAAGGGAGTTCACCCCATAAGAAACAGAGACTTAGGTTAAACGGTTGGGTTATGTTATGGCCATTGGGGACACTGACGTTTCAGTAGGGAAGGATGTAACAGGGTTCTACAAACCTGCTTAACGTTATTACTTCTGTCACTAGTGTGGTTTGACTGAGCACATATTTTATTTCCTTCACTTGACTGTTTTCACATTTTGAATTATTTGCACGCTTGAGAATCCTGCATTTAACGATTGATTTTGCGAACGTCACCATAGTTTGCTGTGTTTCACAATTGATTTAAGGTGTGTACTGTGCTGGTTACTCCCCTCTCTCTCTCTCGCTCTCTCTCTTCCCTTCCTACATAATGATCTCCATTCAGTTCTCTGGTAACAATGTCTGACACCAGGTGTTTCTGTTAAGGTTGGTCCGCTATCCTTTTCCTCTCCTCATGGTTGCCCTATTGTATAGTTATTGGAATGCTGTCTGATATCGGGTGTCTCTGTTAAGTCCTATGTGCCAAGGTCTGTGCTCTGCCCCATCTGGATCGTTGGAAACCCTGAGCTGTCCGTGAGCTATCCACGCAACTGGTGTTGCTACTGTAGATACTGCTGCTGAGACTGAGCTACCAAATGAACGTGTGCAGTACGTGAAGCAGACTACGGTGGGCCGCTCTGCTTAAACACCCCAACAGCAACGGATGAACTGAACTAGCCCACTCGACTGCGATTGCTGGCAATCTTTTTTAATCAACCTCTTTAATGAAGAACCTTTTTGTGACTCCCTTTCCTCTTCCCTTATAATATTTAATCAATATTGTTATATTTTGAATAGAGCGTGGGTGTGGTTTCTCTTGGTCATCCGGGTGTCAATGCTCAAACCTGGTTTATTCTGAAAGTATTTGCGTCTAGTCTCGCCCCTACACACACCGTTCCTTACAGAACCTGGTTTAGTAATTGTTGTGATCGGTGTCTAGGCAGCAGAATCCTCACAACATATTTCCAAGCTCTTTTATATATCTGGATGATGGTTGGTTCTTAAGTGGAGCTTGTACAGACGTGCTCAAACTTGTTAGTACCCCTCCACAAAAAACGAAGAATGCACAATTTTCTCTGAAATAACTTGAAACTGACAAAAGTAATTGGCATCCACCATTGTTTATTCCATATTTAATAGAAATCCGTCTTTGCGTTTGATTTTTTTATTCAACATAATATTGTAAATTACAAAACAAATAAATGGCATGGGCAAAAATGATGGGACCCTTAACCTAATATTTTGTTGCACAACCTTTAGAGGCAATCACTGCAATCAAACGTTTTCTGCAGCTCTCAGTGAGACTTCTGCACCTGTTAACAGGTAGTTTGGCCCACTATTCCAGAGCAAACTGCTCCAGCTGTCTCAGGTTTGATGGGTGTCTTCTCCAGACAGCAAATTTCAGCTCTTTCCATAGAGCTTTCTGACACTGGGCAGTATGTTTCACTCCAGAATGCCTTGATAGTCTTGAGATTTCATTGTGTCCTGCACAGATTCAAGGCACCCTGTGCCAGGCGCAGCCCCGGCACATAACCCAGCCTCCTCCATGTTTCACTGTAGGTATGGTGTTCTTTTCTTTGAAAACGTCATTTTTTTGTGTGTGAACATAGAGCTGATGTGACTTGCCAAAAATATCCAGTTTTGACTCATCTGTACAAAGGACATTCTCCCAGAAAGATTGTGGCTTGTCAATATGCGTTTTAGCAAATTCCAATCTGGCTTTGTTTTTCTTTCAAAAGTGGAGTCCTCCTGGGTCTTCTTCCAAATCAAATCAAATTTTATTTGTCACACACACGGTTAGCAGATGTTAATGCGAGTGTAGCGAAATGCTTGTGCTTCTAGTTCCGACAATGCAGTAATAACCAACAAGTAATCTAACCTAACAATTCCACAACTACTACCTTATACACACAAGTGTAAAGGGATAAAGAATATGTACATAAAGATATATGAATGAGTGATGGTACAGAACGGCATAGGCAAGATGCAGTAGATGGTATAGAGTACAGTATATACATATGAGATGAGTAATGTAGGGTATGTAAACAAAGTGGCATAGTTTAAAGTGGCTAGTGATACATGTATTACATAAAGATGGCAAGATGCAGTAGATCATATACAGTACAGTATATACATATACATATGAGATGAGTAATGTAGGGTATGTAAACATTATATTAAGTGGCATTGTTTAAAGTGGCTAGTGGTACATTTTTACATAATTTCCATCAATTCCCATTATTAAAGTGGCTGGAGTTGAGTCAGTATGTTGGCAGCGGCCACTAAATGTTAGTGGTGGCTGTTTAACAGTCTGATGGCCTTGAGATAGAAGCTGTTTTTCAGTCTCTCGGTCCCTGCTTTGATGCACCTGTACTGACCTCGCCTTCTGGATGATAGCGGGGTGAACAGGCAGTGGCTTGGGTGGTTGTTGTCCTTGATGATCTTTATGGCCTTCCTGTGACATCGGGTGGTGTAGGTGTCCTGGAGGGTAGGTATGGAGCCCACTTTCGCTCATAAAGCGACTGATGGTGCGATCAGAAACTGACGTACCTTCACCTTGGAGTACAGCTTGTATCTCTTTGGCAGTTATCCTTGGTTCTTTTTCTACCATTCGCACTATCCTTCTGTTCAATCTGGGGTTGATTTTCCTCTTGTGGCCGTGCCCAGGGAGGTTGGCTACAGTTCCATGGACCTTAAACTTCTTAATAATATTTGCAACTGTTGTCACAGCCTTTACCTTTACCATGCTTGTCTATTATTTTCTTTCTGATTTCCTCAGACAAATCTCTCCTTTGCTTTCTCTGGTCCATGTTCAGTGTGGTGCACACAATGATACCAAACAGCTCAGTGACTACTTTTCTCCATTTAAATAGGCTGAATGACTGATTACAAGATTGGAGACGTGTGGTACTAATTAAATAAACACATTTGTTTGAAGTACCAACAAATGTGTCCATGCCATTTTAGAATATCTTTGTAGAAGAAGCAATAATTCATATCTTTTCACAGGTTCTTTGCTTTATTCTATGACATACCAAAGGCATGCAAGTATACATGATAAAATTGAATTTTAATTTCAAAACTTTTCAGGAGGAATGAAGCATTATTTCAATGAGCTGTAAGGGTACCAACAAATTTGAGCACGTCTGTTAGTGGACCTTGTTGGCCTAGTTAAATTTAGCCTAATGGCAGTAGAATCAACCTAGTGCATGAGCAATGGGTATTCAATAGGGGACGTACAAAGGGGAGGTATTTGCTGTTTTTCTGACTTTGACCTACCTTAAACTGATATGAATTATAAAATGTCCATGTACTGCATGATTAGACTAGATACTAATGTTGACGCAGGAAACTCCAGAGACTGGGCTAAAGGGCACAGCTTTTTGTTTTTTGTCCTCAGACATTTAAGAATGAAACAAGTAGAAGTGGGTGTCTTGTCACAGTAACTCCGCTGTAGCTCCATTTCACCATGTGTTGTACAGAAGGCCATATGTCATCTTCTGGATCTGATTCATTGGATGAGAGAAAATAGAAGAGAAAGAGGTGTTCTGTATGTATTTGTATTTATTATGGATCTCCATTAGCTGCTGCCAAGGCAGGGTATTAAGAGTACTGTATGTTTGTAGGAGCAATGGAGTGATGTTGTCATAGCAGTAATGCTAGTTTCCTCTGAATGGCAACAGATCGTAGGCCTATTCCTGAGGCCTGAATAGGCTATTCTGTGATGATACCTTGAAATCGAATCAGTGACCACGAAAAATTGCTCAGTGATAGCCATTTTTTATTTATTTAGTTGATCTATTTAAGACCAGGCAGGAAAAAAACACCTCTACCACCACACCACAATATTTCAGTTTATGTTGGAACTTTGTCATGGCATTTTACTATTCAGTAAGCACAGCTGACTTTGCCAAATCTTTTTTCAAGTAGACTATTTTTTTAGTGGACTACACTTTTATTTCTAAGTTATATACGCAGATACCTCTTGAAGGGAAATATAACCTCTGATGAAATGCCATACACAGGCTTGAAGTGGGACAGGGTCTTGCATGTACTCAATTCAACTCTTTCAGCATGAGCTAAGACTTCCTGCCCCACTTCACGTCCCTCTGAATTTACGATTGGTCATGTAAAGGAAGCACAGCACATCCAGATGTGTGCAGCACATGCACGCTGTGATTTGTACCCATGTGAGGATGTAAGTCCAAATTTATCAGCATGTGCCCGTGCAAGGTATAGTTCTGTAATGTATACGAACATATAACATGTCTATTGGACCACAAAGTTCTCAAAGCATTTGGTTTCTCCCATTGCTGTTGTTAAGATTTACATCGTGTCGGCAAGGATAGGGATGTAGATATCGTTGCTATGCTCTAACTCATTGTCAGATGAAAGGATGAGGTATTGAGAAAGACAATGCAGGAACATGTCCTGACTTTGTTACAAAAAAAAAAGATAGAGGTGGATTTGTTAAGCCCAGACAGCCAGATAAAGAGACTCAGCTGATGCTTGATAGTGTTATCAGACCATTGCATGCCTCTGCCTCCTACATAAGCAGAGGACAGAGAGCATTAAAGCAGGTTGATGATAAACGTCACAGAAACCACACAGAGATTAATTAAAGAAGAATAAAGACCATAGAACAGAACTGTTATGTTTTTGTTTTCTTTCATTCAGGATTTAGATGGGTTCTGTCACTGGCATGAAAGAAACCATTCATTGTGGTAAGATCTGCTTATAGGCTAGAGGTATTTTGTTGTCAGGGGTCTGAATGAACTCAATGCTCTCAGCCAACTTAGTTTAACAACTAACTACATAAAATTGCATAGACTGCTGATTTACTCAAGTCTTTTCCCAGTGGAAGGGGAGGGATGGGCTGGTCACCTCTTCTGTGCAAGTCCAAAAGCATAAATCCAAGAATAATATTCTTGGCCTCTACACCCCTGCCCCTTGGTTTTACCATCCCTTTGATTTTTGACACCTTCAGTAGAATTATTCATTTGGGAATTTGTGAAAGGGAAACCATTGATATGGCCTGGAGCCCCTTTGAAAATGTAGGGCGATCTCACATGATTTACAGGTGTACCTCATTTTCAGGATCTGCCTCAGAGAGAGGTCAACATAACACACATAGAGGAAAGAAATAAATTCCAGGACAATAGCAATGCCTTTCTCCATTTTAGTGGAGATAAAGTCAGCAGCATAGCACCCTGCATCCTACTGCTGGCTTGTCTCTGAAATTAAGCAGGGTTGGTCCTGGTCAGTCCCTACATGGGAGACCAGATGCTGCTGGAAGTGATGTTGGAAGGCCAGTAGTGGGCACACTTCCCTCTGGTCTAAGGAGATCTTAATCCCCAAGGCAGTGAAGGGGAATTTGCCCGTGTAGAATGCCGTCTTTCGGATGAGACGTTAAGTGGGTGTAAAGATCTCATGACACTGGTTGTGAAAGTAAGGGTGTTTTACCCCTGTGTTCTGTCCCCATTCAATCATGGCCACCTAATCATCCCCCTGATTCCCAATTGACATATATCAGTTATAACCATGATAGCTGATGTGTGATGAGCATTTTGGCACAAAGTGGTTGCCGTGCATCACCCACGTGGGTGCTACACATTGGTTGTAGAAGAACCTACTGTAGGTGGAAAGGCCCTATATAAATCCAATCAATTATTATGATTCATTTAATGCATTGATTGAGATGATAAAACCTGTCTGGATGAATTCCTTTTTCACTGATATTGGATTGAGGCAGAGCATTGGAACACAACATTGGAATTTAGCTTACTCCTTGAAATAAAGGATTCAACAAGGACAAGTCACCCATTTGTCAAACAGAGCATTTGATGTTTTGTTTCCTGAATGATTTACAATACTTTTTTCACCCATTTGTCTTTTTGCATTGTGACAACTGTCACCAGGGGCCCCAGTGTGTCTCTCTCTCCTCAGCATTTCCCATAGTCACCATGTACACTTTGACAGGAAGAGCAGTATGGAGACTGAATGTCCTGGAATGTGACAAGGGGGCGTCAGAGGCATGTTAACACTCACAGCTTTGTTGCACAAACTCTAGTGGTCCGCTATTCAAAAATTCAACCAATTTAATTTCATCCCAATGGCGGAACCTAAAAAGAGCTGTATACTGAGATGCAAATGTACGTTTTTCGGTAATCGTCTCATCAATGGTGTGGAAGGTTGAAAGACAGAGATTACTATGGACCTGTAATGACAAAGCAGGCATTGTTTTGGTGACCCTCTCCTTTCGTCGTGGACACTTAATCAGTTACATTTCTTGAAAGACGCCCCAAAAAATGGCATTTAAAGTGTCTGAGCACCTTCTCGTGGGCTTTGATATTCAAATGAAACACAGTGCTATACAAACAGGCGCCTCGGCAGAGGAACAGGGAGTAAATCATATAGGATTTCGCTCGGATGAAAAGAGCTGCTCTGACATTTTCATAGTGAGCACTGGGGGACACTGAGGCAATGTTGGTTTAATAGGCAACTTTGAGGCAACTTTGATGGGGGTGGGGGCCACAAAAAATCTGAACTCACCATGAGGGGCCGCAGTATCTCACTGGTCTGTGTACCCACATCCATACCCCCCCCCACACACACACACACACACACATTGTGAGCAAAGCATTTTAGTGGCCCCTCTCTTGACAGCAGAGATACATTTATTTACATTTTAGAGTTCATTTCATGCAATTCTACACATTTTGCCATGGGCCGGAGAAAATTGCAAAACATTCTCTAACTCATTTCATGCAATTCTGCTCATTCTGCTATGGGGTGGAGATGAACATTTGCTGTTTTACACACTTTGGGGGGTGGGGGGGGCTTCAAAATGGGGTACTGGTTGCCCTTTCCTGGTTTAATGTCATGGTGGGAAGTTATGGCTGTGTGGATATTTTACCTCCCTAACCCTGCTCCTCTGGAAAAACTGCTAAGCACAACATGAAATGGTCAGATGAACCAAAATAGAGAGAATGACGCCACACGCAACCCTGCTTCGTGATCCCCCATCACTACTTAATGTCATTGTGGGAAGACATAGCATAATAGTTTGTTTTGCAATCAATGTTTTGCCAATGGGGATGATCTATTGGCTGTTACCCCAAGGAAGAACCCCAAAATATAAGAGATTGGCAAGACTCCAGAAATACATTACTGGGTCCATGTCTATGTTAAAATCTAACCAATTCTTCAATGCTCATGATCCTATCTCGTACTTGAAGCACGGCAAAGCTAGTTTCTTTCATTCCCATGCAGTGGAATGTCTGGATTTCTCCAAATTGATGGGCACAGTCTGGTATGCAATTAAGGTGTAGCTGTCACTAAGAGGCTTTCCAGGGTGAGTAACTTGTAAGGGCTGTTGCATCCAATGAAGTCAACTGGACACAATTAGCCTATTTGGAGAAAAGGGGATTTGCAAAAAGGCCCCTTTCTGTAAAATGAAGTATGAAATTAAACTAGCAAAGCACACAGACATAGATTTACTAGAACAGCAGTCCTCTCAGACTCTGTCCTGTCAGTCAGCTCCAAGTCCAGCCTGAAAGAGAGAGACATGACTGAATGATGACATTCACAATATCCACAGTGTGTGTTCACCGCTCATCTTTTGATGTGATGCCAGGTGGTGCCTTGATGTGCCAGCGACGTGAAACTTCACCCATCTGAGCACCAACAAGTGTATCCCCCTTTCACTGTCTTTCTCCCACTCTCTCTGCCCAGCCAAGCACCCCTCCCATACCCTTGTCTGCCAAATGAAGGGGCCTGTGAAAAATCAATGCTCTTTGGAGAAGTGCTTATCCTCTCCTTCTCCCTCCGCTTGGCTCTCCCTGCGCGCCAGCTTCTATCCTCACGTACTCCAATGTCGCCTTTGTTTCACACACACACACACACACACACACACACACACACACACACACACACACACACACACACACACACACACACACACACACACACACACACACACACACACACACACACACACACACACACACACACACACACACACACACACACACACACACACACACACACACACACACACACAGGCACACAGGCACAGAAACACAGACATACTACTCACAGAAATACAAATGATCTCACACACAAACACAAACGTTGTGCTTTGCGTGCCACCAGCTGCCGGTCCCTGGGTCCATTAATGTAAATGCAATGCAGGACACATCGCCTGTGATACAATGACGCTATAGGCTCCTGAGAGCTCTCATTTAAATGTTTGGAAACTTTTCAACTCTTCCTGCAGCGGAGTGCGTTTTTGTTTTAGTTTGGAGCTTCTGGAGTATCTCCTGAGGTCAGTATTATTCTTTGGTTGAGTTGTGTTTGTCTGACCTTTAAAAGGGTCACCCCCGGGAGGTGGCCAGTGAGAAGACCCATTTTTGTAAAAAGGAAAATATTATTAAGAGCCTGAGGTATACAAAGATAAAACGTTTCCATATTGGCTGAACCGAAGTGCTTGTGTATCCAAATGTTCTTGTGTCTATTTGTGTTGTGTATTTAGTTTAAGTTCGTGCCTCTGCTGAGACTTGATTAGATTTCTGTAGGAGGGCTGCCCAGGAAGGAATAACAATCAAGCTTCACCAAAGGTTACATCGACCTGGCACAGGACCGTCACTACATCTCCACCAAATGGTTTCAGGGACAACAAACATAACCGATGATTCAATTAAGTTGCAAGAGGTCTCTGGTATGATGTCAGGGTTTCTCATGCTGTGCAGATCTGTGAAGCACTACCCAGATTAGATTCCCACCACTGCTGTTGTCCCTTTGCTGTTCACTTCCTCTTTGTGTGTTGCAGAGGTACCCCAGAGCGGCATTCTCACACAGACTAGATGGTTTCCTGCCACAGATCTCCTCAGTGGTGAAAGCTGCCCACAGGTGGCCCACAGGTGGTCATGTGACCTCAGCGCCTCAGCGCTGACCAGCACCATTAAACATACAGGAACTGGCACTTTAATCTCTCTCAGCACAGCGGGGAGAGCCAAGATTACTTGCTTTTAGCCTGCACTATAGAAAATATGCCCGAATCTTGCTCGATGGAGCATGAGTGATTCTACCCTTATGTATTGGGTTGACCCTTTAGAGTCCTATGAGTCACAAGAATCAGGAGTGCTCCCAGGTGGCGCAGTGGCACCAGCGACTCCTGTGGCGGGCCGGGTGCAGTGCGCGCTAACCAAGGGAGACAGGTGCACAGTGTTTCCTCCGACACATTGGTGCGGCTGGCTTCCGGGTTGGATGGGCATTGTGTCAAGAAGCAGTGCGGCTTGGTTGGGTTGTGTTTCGGAGGACACATGGCTTTCGACCTTCGTCTCTCCTGAGCCCGTACGGGAGTTGTAGCGATGAGACAAGATAGTAATTACTAACAATTGGATACCACGAAATTGGGGAGAAAAGGGGGTAAAATTAAATTTAAAAAAAAGAATTTAAAAAAAAGAATCTTCTGAGTGGTCAGAATGTGGAGGTGGGAGTGGATTGTCAATATGGAGGTAGACCATCGAGACATGAGTCATGAGTGACATTTTCAGTTTGACAAAAGTCTCTGCTCACTGCCTTGGGAAACTTAACAATCGCACACCAAGTGCCTCTCATGGACCTAATTGAGCAGAAGTCTTAGGTGCTATACCAACTTTGTGGACTTGTGGTTAGAGTGCCCACTCTGAAAATGAAAGGTTGCGAATTGGATCCCTGGCCGAGTCATACCAAAGACTGTAAAAATTGGATCCGGTACATCTCTGCTTGGCATTCAGCATTAAGGAGACAGAATGGAGGTAAGGCCCTGCGATACACCAGTGTCCCTCCAGGGGGTGTACTTGTGCATCAAGCTGCCTCACGCTACAGAAACAGGAGATAGGCTCCTGTTCCTAAAAGCCATACTAGCTTGCACGCGCCAAGGCTCGTGCAAGGGTACTTACTACATATGTAGTGGGCAGTAATATTTGATATGTTAATATACATTAGATTATACAGGGCCTTCTTGAAAGTATTCAGACCCCTTGATTTTTAAATAAAAATACACAGAAATCTACACACACTACCCCATAATGACAAAGTGAAAACAGGTTTTTAGAATTTTAGTAAATGTATTAAACATAAAAACAGATACCTTATTTACATAAGTATTCAGACCCTTCGCTATGAGACTCAAAATTGAGCTCAGCTGCATCCTGTTTCCATTGATCATCCTTGAGATGTTTCTACAACTTGATTGGAGTCCACCCGTGGTAAATTCAATTGATTGGACATGATTTTGAAAGGCAAACACCTGTCTATATAAGGTCCCACAGTTGACAGTGCATGTCAGAGAAAAAACCAAGCCATGAGATTGAAGGAATTGTCCGTGGACCTCTGAGACAGGATTGTGTCGCGGCACAGATCTGGGGAAGAGTACCATAAAATGTCTGCATCATTGAAAGTCCCCAAGAACACAGTGGCCTCCATAATTCTTAAATGGAAGAAGTTTGGAACCACCAAGACTCTTCCTAGAGCTGGCCGTCCGGCTAAACTGAGCAATCGAGGGAGAAGGGCCTTGGTCAGGGAGGTGACCAAGAACCAGATGGTCACTCTGACCGAGCTTTAGAGTTCTTCTGTGGAGATGGGAGAACCTTCCAGAAGGACAACTATCTCTGCAGCACTCCACCAATCAGGCCTTTATTGTAGAGTGGCCAGACGGAAGCCACTCCTTAGTAAAAGGCACATGACAGCCTGCTTGGAGTTTGCCAAAAGGCACCTAAAGACTCTCAAACCATGAGAAACAAGATTCTCTGGTCTGATGAAACCAAGAATGAACTCTTTGACCTGAATGCCAAGCGTCACATCTGGAGGAAACCTGGCACCATCCCTACGGTGAAGTAAAGTGGTGGCAGCATCATGCTGTGGGGATATTTTTCAGCGGCAGGGACTGGGAGACTAGTCAGGATCGAGGCAAAGATGAATGTCGCAAAGTACAGAGAGATCCTTGATTAAAACCTGCTCCAGAGCGCTCAGAACCTCAGACTGGGGTGAAGGTTCACCTTCCAACAGGACAACGACCCTAAGTACACAGCCAAGACAACGAGGAGTCTCTCAATGTCCTATAGTGGCTCAGCCAGAGCCCAGACTTGAACCTGATTGAACATTTCTTGAGAGATCTGAAAGTAGCTGTGCAGCAACGCTCCCCATCCAACTTGACAGAGCTTTAGACAGGATCTGCAGAGAAGAATGGGGGAAACTCCCCAAATACAGGTGTGCCAAGCTTATAGCGTCATACCCAAGAAGACTCAATACTGTAATCGCTGCCAAAGGTGCTTCAACAAAGTACTGAGTAAAGGGTCTGAATACTTATGTGAATGTATATTTCAGTTTTTTATTTGTAGTATTTTTGCCCCAAAACCTGTTTTTGCTTTGTCATTATGGGATATTGTGTGTAGATTGATGAAAACATTGAAACAATTTTAGAATAAGACTTTAACGTAACAAAATGTGGAAAATGTCAAGGGGTATGAAAACTTTATGAAGGCACTGTATATACCTCACATGCAATTAGCCTATAAAAATTTTTATCTGACTCCATAAAGATCATTAGCAATATGCAAGAGACTATGGTTGAATTACACTAATAGACAATGAAGAAATGTCTGAGAATGGAGTTTTAAATACAAGTGTATTTAATTACTTTGTAAAATGATTGGATTCACATTCAAGGCATAAAGCTTCATTTACAAAGCATTAACACGCATTACAAGACATTATTCTAAGCATGGTCAGAGAGAGAGAAACCATAGCCTGAAAGGCTATGCCCCAAAAGTCCATGAGGTGGAGAAAGAAAGAATGTTTCACCACAGCAGGTCAGGAACAAATAAGAGGAAGAACAATGAATCCAATACCTTCGTATAAGCATCTGAGTTGCTTGGATTCTAAATATGAATTGTTGACCAATAGTATTACTATGAAGTTAACCCAATCAGATATCAGACCTGCATGATGTCACCTCTGCTTCTCAGAGGTGAGATAATGGGGGGTTGGCAAGATCAACACAGAGAATGGTGAATTCCTACAACAACACATAGGAAATTCTTGCATACAGTTGATAAGAAGAGTCACTTCGGGAGGTGCCCTACACATACAGTGCCCTCAGAACGTATTCACATCCCTTGACTTTGTCCACATTTTGTTGTGTTTCAATGTGGGTTTAAAATGGATTTGATTGTAATTTTTTGCCATTTTCAGGTCTTGCCATAGATGTTCAAGCAGATGTAAGACAAAACTGTAACTAGGCCACTCAGGAACATTCAGTGTCATCTTGATAAGCAACTCCAGTGTAGATTTGGCCTTGTGTTTTAAGATATTGTCCTGCTGAAAGGTGAATTTGTCTCCCAGTGTCTGTTGGAAAGCAGACTGAACCTATGATTTTGCCTGTGCTTAACTCTATTCTGTTTCTTTTTATCCTGAAAAACTCCCTAGTCCCTGTCGATAACAAGCATACACAACCATAACATGATGCAGCCAACACCACGCTTGAAAATATGAAGATTGGTACTCAGTAAAGTGTTGCGTTGGATTTACCACTAACAACGCTTTGTATTCAGGATATTTTTTGCAATTTTGCTTTGGTGCCTTATAGCAAACATGATGCATGTTTTGGAATTGTTTTATTCTATACAGGCTTTCTTCTTTTCACTGTGTCATTTAGGTTAGTATTGTGGAGTAACTACAATGTTGTTGTTGGGGTGGCAGGTAGCCTAGTGGTTAGAGCGTTGGACCAGTAACTGAAATTTGCTGGGTTGAATCCGTGAGCTGACAAGGTAAATAATCTGTCGTTCTACCCCTGAGCAAGGCAGTTAACCCACTGTTCCCCACTAGGCTGTCATTGTAAATAAATAAAAATCTTAACTGACTTGCCTAGTTAAATAAAGGTTACATGTTAAAAAATTAATTAAAAAAATGATGATGCATCCTCAGTTTTCTCCTATCGCAGCCATTAAACTCTGACTTTAAAGTCACCATTGGCCTTATGGTGTATAATATCTGAGCCGGTTCATTCTTCTCCGGTAACTGAGTTAGGAAGGACGCCTGTATCTTTGTAGTGACTGGGTATATTAATACACTATCCATTGTGTAGTTAATAACTTGCTCACTGCTCAAAGGGTTATTCAATGTCTGCTTTTTTGCTATCTACCAAAAAGTGCTCTTCTTTGCGAGGCATTGGAAAACTTATCTGGCCTTGTGATTGAATCTGTGTTTGAAATTCACTGCTCGACTGAGGAACCTTACAGATAATTGTATGTTTGGGGCACAGAGATGAGGTAGTTATTTAAAAATCATGTTAAACACTATTATTGCACACAGAGTGAGTCCATGCAACTTATTTTGTGACTTGTTAAGACAATTTTTACTCCTGAACTTATTTAGGCTTCAACAAAGGGATAATAATTATTGACTCAAGACATTTCAGCAATTCATTTTTAATTAATTTGTAAAAATGTCTAAAAACATAATTCCAATTGGACATTATGGTGTATTGTGTGTAGGCCAGTGACACAATCCCAATTGAATCCATTTTATATTCAGGCTGTAACACAACCAAATGTGGAAAAACTCAAGGGGTGTGAATACTTTCTCAAGGTACAGTAGGTGTTATGAACAGGTGTGTAATACGTTCAGCCCAGCAGGGGGAAGTGGTGAATCTCAGTTGCTGTTTCACTCAATGGACACCATCAGACCACTCTCCATGGAGTCAAATCAAATCAAATTGTATTGGTCACGTACACATATTTTGCTGATGTTATCGCAGGGGCAGTAATGCTTCTGTTTCTAGCTTAAACCGTGCAGCATACCTAACTATAGAAAACAATACACACACATCCACAAAATGGAAAGAACGACATTTTCAGGATACAGCAATTTCAACTTAACTTTCTCCCCTGAAATTTGGAAGAGGAGACTTCGTTCAGGCGCCTTTCAATGCCTACTACGTTAGGTTACTTTCACACTGTCTTCATCCCTATTGACATGTTCTACATACCCAGGTCTGCAGGACTGGAGCAAGGCCAAACATAGCAGACAGTGTGGAAAGAAACTCAACTGGATATTACTGAGGTCACTTGCATTTATAGCCATACCTTTGATAAAAGCAGATGTGGTCTTTATTTTTCATGGTCCAGATCAAGTATAGCCCTCATAGAAATATATACAAACCTTTAAAGTAATCAGAGTCTAGGGAGTTTACAGAACAGCTCTGGAAACCATGCAGAGGAATGAGCCATGCCTCACTGACAGGTTCGTAAGTTAAAAGATAAGATGACAACATACAGTATTTATAAAAGATTGTTGCTATTATCAGTGAACTGCATTAGCCCCTTTCGGCTTTGAAATATAAACAGGGAATAAATTACTTTTTCTCTCTCAAGTCTACAATACTTCCTGAAGAAAGTGAAGAATTCACATTTTTTTTTCCATGTGGGTTATTGTTCTTCGGGTTTTTAGACATCCTCTCTGAATAGTTCTCAGTGAAGATCATTCTTCCGACGTGATCTTTGTCCCCAGCTCTGTTCCTCTCCCAGTTGGGGGTCATTCATAATAACAACTTGAGACTGTCTTTCTTCACCACCATGTCCAAAGCGTTTTCCTCGACCAAGGACAATAAAAACACTTATTTCTGTGTTTTTTACCCTCTCTTCTTGCCTTGGGTATTTGTTGAGTGGGGAGCAGTACAGTGAACTGCAGTCAGTCAAGAGCTTCTGGTGTGAAGCATCAGACTAATTTGGAGAAATTTACTCTGACAAAAGACTGGAAAAAACAAAAGGAGCAGATCTGGACCTGGACTCCCCCCACCCACTCACATCCACCAGGCAGGTATCCATGGACCTTTAAAACCAGGCCCGGTCTTGGCCCTTCTGCCGACCAATACAAGACAAAAACAATTGCTGCCCTCCTCGTATACCCCCACAGAACTAGAATAGTTCCAGTAAGCAAAATGATGTTGAAGACGTCTTTAAGTATGTCTTTTTCCAGACGTTGAAGTTAGATTCATTTTAGGTTCTGATAGAAAGGTGAAAATATGCATTTCACAGAAACTTAAAATACATATTTTACGGGCGTTGAAAACAGGGATTTTTTCAGGTTCTGAACAAAAGTTGAAAAGACATTTAGAGAGTACATTAGAGTAAAGTAGGGTACAATACAGTACTTTATACATTACTCTATTGTGCTGTACTCTTCTACTGTACTGAACTATACTTTACTGTACTGTACTGTGCTCCAGTGTACTGTACTGTACTTTACTGTACTGTAATGTACTGTACTCTGCTGTACTGTGTTGTCCAAACTTGTGAAACATAGATGTCTATGATTGGTTCAGATTTGGTCCGTTTAAATGTTTGGGCCAAGTGAAGGCCGGTCCGAACCGGATGTCTGTGGACTTTGAAATCAAGGCCGTTCCAGACCGGACCAAGTCTGTACAAAACATAGACGTCTCTGTTTGGTTCAGATTTGGACCCGGTCTGTGGATGTTGAAATCAAGGCCGGTCCAGAACACCCCCCCCAAATGATTATTTTTTTGATATACAGTACACGACGTCGGAATTGGTCCATGCTCACTGGGGTTTAGCCTACAGTGTCGGCCCACAATGGAATTTTATGAATGCCCATCACAGGAGGTTGGAGGCACCTTAATTGGGGAGGACGGGCTTGTGGTAATGGCTGTAGCGGAATGAGTGGAATGATATCAAATACATCAAACTGGTTTTCATGTGTTTGATTCCATTCCATTTGCTTTGTTTCGGCCATTATTATGAGACGTCCTCCCCTCAGCAGCCTCCTGTGACGCCCATCCATGTGGTAGGCCTGCTGTTTGTAAAACAGCATTGGCTTTATTATTCCTGTGGCTAATCATTTTGACCAATAAGCTCTGAATACCACCTACTCAACTTTATCAGGAGTGAATCCATGTGTTTCCACAACGGGAAATGCAGAAGTATTTTTATTTTCCCACATGGTGAAACACCTGGACAGTAGTTGTGAGTAGCCGGATTTTCCATTCCATATTCTCCATTTTACTCTGACCTGTTGTAACGATCGTCCTGGGAAGGAGGTGACCAAAACGCAGCGTGGTGTCCATGTTAAAATGTATTTAACTCAGAACACTAAGACAAAATAACAAAAATAGACCAACACGAAACAGTTCTGTCTGGTGCAGACACAAAGACAGAAAACAACTACCCAAAAACACAGGTGGGAAAAGGCTACCTAAGTATGGTTCTCAATCAGAGACAACGATAGACAGCTGCCTCTGATTGAGAACCACACCCGGCCAAACACATAGAACTAGACAACATAGAACACAACATAGAATGCCCACCCCAACTCACGCCCTGACCAACCAAAATAGAGACATAAAAAGGATCTCTAAGGTCAGGGAGTGACAGTACACCCCGCCCCCCCCCCCCCCCCAAAGGACTCCGACCGCAAAACCTAAACCTATAGGGGAGGGTCTGGGTGGGCATCTATCCGCGTTGGCGGCTCTGGTGCGGGACGTGGACCCCGCTCCACCTTAGTCTTGCCGCCGACCCCGGACTGGGGAACCTTGCAGCGGGCCCCGAACAGGAAGGCGACTCTGGCGGCTCCGTACAGGAGGGAGACTCTGGCGGCTCCGGACAGGAGGGAGACTCTGGCGGCTCCGGACAGGAGGGCGACTCTGGCTGCTCCGGACAGGAGGGAGACTCTGGCTGCTCCGGACAGGAGGGAGACTCTGGCTGCTCCGGACTAGAGGGCGTCGCTGGAGGCTCCGGACTAGAGGGCGTCGCTGGAGGCTCCGGACTAGAGGGCGTCGCTGGAGGCCTTGTGCCATAACTCCTCACTGGAGGCTTCGTGCCATGGATCATCACTGGAGGCTTCGTGCCATGGATCATCACTGGAGGTTTCGTGCCATGGATCATCACTGGAGGCCTCGTGCCATGGATCATCACTGGAGGCCTCTTACCATGGATCCTCACTGAAGGCTTCGTGCCATGGATCATCACTGGAGGCTTCGTGCCATGGATCATCACTAGAGGCTTTGTGCCATGGATCATCACTGGAGGCTTCGTGCCATGGATCATCACTGGAGGCTTCTTGCCATGGTTCATCACTGGAGGCTTCCAGATTTCCTGCAAGACTGGAATGTCAGTGTTCTGTCATGGCCAGCAATGAGCCCGGATCTCAATCCAATTGAGTTCGTCTGGGACCTGTTGGATCAGAAGGTGAGGGCTAGGGCCATTCCCCCCAGAAATGTCCAGGAACTTGCAGGTGCCCTGGTGGAAGAGTGGGGTAACATCTCACAGCAAGAACTGGCAAATCTGGTGCAGTCCATGAGGAGGAGATGCACTGCAGTACCTAATGCAGCTGGTGGCCACACCAGATACTGACTGTTACTTTTGATTTTGAGCCCCCCCTTTGTTCAGAGACACATTCAAATTCTGTTAGTCACATGTCTGTGGAACTTGTTCAGTTTATGTCTCAGTTGTTGAATCTTGTTATGTTCATACAAATATTTCCACATGTTAAGTTTGCTGAAACTAAACGCAGTTGACAGTGAGAGGACATTTCTTTTTTGTTGAGTTTAGCACAGTTTTCAAAAGGTTACTATGTTTGTATGCCTTGGTTGTATGCCCTGTCCAACCCGGACAGGAAGATCACGTCAGTGACTCAACCCACTCAAGTGACTCACCCCTCCTAGGGACGGCATGGAAGAGCACCAGTAAGCCAGTGACTCAGCCCCTGTAATAGGTTTAGAGGTATCCCAGTGGAGAGAGGGGAACCGGCCAGGCAGAGACAGCAAGGGCGGTTCGTTGCTCAGGTGCCTTTCCGTTCACCTTCACACCTGGTCAGTCTATGTCATGGAAACTCAGTGAATATCTGAATGTATACATACATTTCAGATGTACAATATCCCACAACCCCATTCCATGAATTAATCTTTGACCTACCAGCACCATCACAGGAAACCATCACCCACTTACCCCAAGGCAACTCAACTTACCCTGTCCTTATGCTAAACTTACCCCAGGATAAGTTGTTTGCCAAGATAATACTGTTGGACAAGCTATGTTTTCAAAACTGTTATCTTTACATGAAATCTGATTTCCAGGGATATACAGTTGACGTCAGAAGTTTACATACACCTTAGCCAAATACATTTAAACTCAGTTTTTCACAATTCCTGACATTTAATCCTAGTAAAAATTCCCTGTCTTAGGTCAGTTAGGATCACCACTTTATTTTAAGAATGTGAAATGTCAGAATAATAGTAGAGAGAATTATTTATTTCAGCTTGTATTTCTTTCATCACATTCCCAGTCGGTTAGAAGTTTACATACACTCAATTAGTATTTGGCAGCATTGCCTTCAAATTGTTTAACTTGGGTCAAACATTTCAGGTAGCCTTCCACAAGCTTCCCACAATAAGTTGGGTGAATTTTGGCCCATTCCTCCTTACAGAGCTGGTGTAACTGAGTCAGGTTTGTAGGCCTCCTTGCTCCCACACGCTTTTTCAGTTCTGCCTACACATTTTCTATAGGCTTGAGGTCAGGGTTTTGTGATGGCCACTCCAATACCTTGACTTTGTTGTCCTTAAGCCATTTTGCCACAACTTTGGAAGTATGCTTGGGGTCATTGTCCATTTGGAAGACCCATTTGTGACCAAGCTTTAACATCCTGACTGATGTCTTGCGATGTTGCTTCAATATAGACACATCATTTTCCTTCCTCATGATGCCATCTATTTTGTGAAGTGCACCAGTCCCTCCTGCAGCAAAGCACCCCCACAACATGATGCCATCTATTTTGTGAAGTGCACCAGCCTTTCCTGCAGCAAAGCACCTCCACAACATGATGCTGCCACCTACGTGCTTCATGGTTGGGATGGTTTTCTTCGGCTTGCAAGCATCCCCCTTTTTCCTCCAAACGTAACGATGGTCATTATGGCCAAACAGTTCTATTTTTGTTTCATCAAACCAGAGGACATTTCTCAAAAACATTTACATTTACATTTAAGTCATTTAGCAGACGCTCTTATCCAGAGCGACTTACAAACTGGTGCATTCACCTTATGACATCCAGTGGAACAGCCACTTTACAATAGTGCATCTAAATCTTTTAAGGGGGTGGGGGGGGGGGGGGGGGTCAGAAGGATTACTTTATCCTATCCTAGGTATTCCTTAAAGAGGTGGGGTTTCAGGTGTCTCCGGAAGGTGGTGATTGACTCCGCTGTCCTGGCGTCGTGAGGGAGTTTGTTCCACCATTGGGGTGCCAGAGCAGCGAACAGTTTTGACTGGGCTGAGCGGGAACTGTACTTCCTCAGAGGTAGGAAGGCGAGCAGGCCAGAGGTGGATAAACGCAGTGCCCTTGTTTGGGTGTAGGGCCTGATCAGAGCCTGAAGGTACTGAGGTGCCATTCCCCTCACAGCTCCGTAGGCAAGCACCATGGTCTTGTAGCGGATGCAAGCTTCAACTGGAAGCCAGTGGAGAGAGCGGAGGAGCGGGGTGACGTGAGAGAACTTGGGAAGGTTGAACACCAGACGGGCTGCGGCGTTCTGGATGAGTTGTAGGGGTTTAATGGCACAGGCAGGGAGCCCAGCCAACAGCAAGTTGCAGTAATCCAGACGGGAGATGACAAGTGCCTGGATTAGGACCTGCGCCGCTTCCTGTGTGAGGCAGGGTCGTACTCTGCGGATGTTGTAGAGCATGAACCTACAGGAACGGGCCACCGCCTTGATGTTAGTTGAGAACGACAGGGTGTTGTCCAGGATCACGCCAAGGTTCTTAGCGCTCTGGGAGGAGGACACAATGGAGTTGTCAACCGTGATGGCGAGATCATGGAACGGGCAGTCCTTCCCCGGGAGGAAGAGCAGCTCCGTCTTGCCGAGGTTCAGCTTGATGTGGTGATCCGTCATCCACACTGATATGTCTACCAGACATGCAGAGATGCGATTCGCCACCTGGTTATCAGAAGGGGGAAAGGAGAAGATTAACTGTGTGTTGTCTGCATAGCAATGATAGGAGAGACCATGTGAGGTTATGACAGAGCCAAGTGACTTGGTGTATAGCGAGAATAAGAGAGGGCCTAGAACAGAGCCCTGGGGGACACCAGTGGTGAGAGCACGTGGTGAGGAGACAGATTCTCGCCACGCCACCTGGTAGGAGCGACCTGTCAGGTAGGACGCAATCCAAGCGTGGGCCGCGCCGGAGATGCCCAACTCGGAGAGGGTGGAGAGGAGGATCTGATGGTTCACAGGTACGATCTTCATCCCCATGTGCAGTTGCAGTTGCAAACCGTAGTTTTATGGCGGTTTTGGAGCAGTGGCTTCTTCCTTGCTGAGCGTCCTTTCAGGGTATGTCGATATAGGACTTGTTTTACTGTGGATATAGATACTTTTGTACCTGTTTCCTCCAGCATCTTCACAAGGTCCTTTGCTGTTGTTCTGGGATTGATTTGCACTTTTCGCACCAAAGTACATTAATCTCTAGGAGACATAACGCGTCTCCTTCCTGAGCGGTATGACGGCTGCGTGGTCCCATGGTGTTTATACTTGCGTACTATTGTTTGTACAGATGAACGTGGTACCTTCAGGCATTTGAAATTGCTCCCAAGGATGAACCAGAATTGTTTAGGTCTACAATTATTTCTCTGAGGACTTGGCTGATTTCTTTTGATTTCCCCATTATGTCAAGCAAAGAAGCACTGAGTTTGAAGGTAGGCCTTGAAATACATCCACAGGTACACCTCCAATTGACTCAAGTTATGTCAATTAGTCTATCAGAAGCTTCTAAAGCCATGAAATCATTTTCTGGAATTTTCCAAGCTGTTTAAAGGCACAGTCAACTTAGTGTATGTAAACTTCTGACCCACTGGAATTGTGAGATAGTGAATTATAAGTGAAATAATCTGTCTGTAAACAATTGTTGGAAAAATTACTTGTGTCATTGTAACGATCGTCTGTGGTGGTAGAAGGATCGGACCAAGGTGCGGCGTGGTAAGTGTTCATGTCTTTTTAATAAACAAAAACTGAACACTGGAACAAAAACAATAACCGAAGTGAACAAACGAAACAGTACCGTGTGGCGATAAACACTGACACAGAAGACAAACACCCACAAACCAAAAGACAAAACAGGCTACCTAAATATGGTTCCCAATCAGAGAGAATGACAAACACCTGCCTCTGATTGAGAACCATATCAGGCCAAACGACAAACCCAACATAGAAAAACAAAACATAGATAACCCACCCAACTCACACCCTGACCACACTAAAACAAAGAAAATACAAAAGAACTATGGTCAGAACGTGACAGTACCCCCCCCCCAAACCTGAACCTATAGGGGAGGGTCTGGGTGGGCATCTGTCCGCGGTGGCGGCTCTGGCGCTGGACGTGGACCCCACTCCACCGTTGTCTTTGTCCGCTTTCTTAGCGTCCTTTGAGCGGCGACCCTCGCCGCCGACCTTGGCCTGGGAACCCTAATAAAGGGCCCCACTGGACTGAGGAGCGCCTCTGGACTGAGGGGCGCCTCTGGACTGAGGGGCAGCTCCGGACTGAGGGGCAGCTCAGGACTGAGGGGTAGCTCAGGACTGAGGGGTAGCTCATGACTGAGAGGTAGCTCATGACTGAGGGGTAGCTCATGACTGAGGGGTAGCTCATGACTGAGAGGTAGCTCAGGACTGAGAGGTAGCTCAGGACTGAGAGGTAGCTCAGGACTGAGGGGTAGCTCAGGACTGAGGGGTAGCTCAGGACTGAAGGACAGCTCCGGACTGAGGGGCAGCTCCGGACTGAGGGGTAACTCCGGACTAAGGGGTAACTCCGGACTAAGGGGTAGCTCAGGACTGAGGGGCAGCTCCGGACTGAAAGGCAGCTCCGGACCGAAGGGCAGCTCCGGACTGACGGGCGGCTCTGGCAGCTCCTGACTGGCGGGCGGCTCTGGCGGCTCCGGACTGACGGGCGGCTCTTGACTGGCGGGTGGCTCTGGCGGCTCCTGACTGGCGGGCGGCTCTGGCGGCTCCTGACTGGCGGGCGGCTCTGGCGGCTCCTGACTGGCGGGCGGCTCTGGCGGCTCCTGACTGGCGGGCGGCTCTGGCGGCTCCTGACTGACGGGCGGCTCTGGCGGCTCCTGACTGATGGACGGCTCTGGCGGCTCCTGACAGACGGGCGGCTCTAGCGTTTCAGGACAGACGGGGCTCAGACGGCGCTGGACAGATGGGCAGCTCAGGTGGCGCTGGACAGACGGGCAGCTCAGGCGACGCTGGACAGACGGGCAGCTCAGGCGGCGCTGGACAGATGGGCAGCTCAGGCGGCGCTGGACAGACTGGCAGCTCAGGCGGCGCTGGACAGACGGGTGGCTCAGACGGCGCTGGACAGACGGGCAGCTCTGGCCTGCTGAGGCGCACAGTAGGCCTGGTGCGTGGTGCCGGAACTGGTGGTACCGGGCTGGGGACACGCACCTCTGGGCGAGTGCGGGGAGCAGGAACAGGGCATACTGGATCCTGGAGACGCACAGTAGGCTTGGTGTGTGGTGCCGGAACTGGTGGTACTGGACTGGGGACACGCACCAGTCCGGACTGGGGACACGCACCAGTCCGCAAATTCCATATCAGGCCAAACGACAAACCCAACATAGAAACACAAAACATAGATAACCCACCCAACTCACGCCCTGACCACATTAAAACAAAGAAAATACAAAAGAACTATGGTCAGAACGTGACAGTCATGCACAAAGTAGATGTCCTAACCGACTTGCCAAAACTACAGTTTGTTAACAAGAAATTTGTGGAGTGGTTGAAAAACGAGTTTTAATGACTCCAACCAAAGTGTATGTAAATTTCCGACTTCAGCTGTAGGTACCTCCCACATTTTTCTTACTCAAGGCTCTGATTAAGGCGATTCATGTCGAATCATAAGCCAGTTGTTTACTTGTCCTGTCAATAAATGTATCAGATTTATGCAGCAACAGAGTGCTCCTTTTTATTTATTATCCCGGATAGTCACCAGTTGAAGGATCCTGGATAGTCACCAGTTGAAGGATCCTGGATAGTCACCAGTTGAAGGATCCTGGATAGTCACCAGTTGAAGGATCCTGGATAGTCACCAGTTGAAGGATCCTGGATAGTCACCAGTTGAAGTATCCTGGGGTAAGGAATGTTTTTGGATCATCCGCAAGTTTTCAAGATGCTCTGGCAAAGGACCTCAAATTCAGTTCCATGTTTTCCTCCTTCTCACCTCGTCACATGGAGATGTGAGAAAAGAAGAACAACAGAATTGTGCTTGAAGGGAAGTGTCAAGTCTGAGAGGCATTGCCAAGGGCTGATCGTATTTGATCATACGTTATGGCCTCAAACTCATGCTGCTGGCTTCAGATATTTAGGAGAGATTTATTTTTTCTCTCCCACTGCACTGTTTTTGAGAGTATCTCTGCAGCTGTGGTTTGTGAAATGATCCCAAGCCTTGGGACCCCACAGGGGACTCTCATGCACAACACTGGGAAGAGAGATACTCTTTCAGTTGACACAATTCATTCACTTGAACTTAACTTGTGAATACACAGTGTCAGGACAGGTCTAGGTGCTGTGGTCCCCCTCCTTTATCACAACTGAGCAAATGTTCCATCATGGCACCTAATCTTGGGAGCTATGCAGCCCAACCTCAGCAACTCTGGATCAGGCTGCGCTTTGTTGGGGAAGGAGAGGTGCCTAGTAGAGAGCATGTGGCAGAAAACCTACTGCTTGAATCCCAGTGGATCACTCCTGCAGACATCTATTCTTACATAGTCTTCCCAAACCGGTGAGAATTTTAATTGTGTTTTATCTCAGCCAACTCCCTATGCTAGTTTTGAGCACCGCAACGCAAATGCACATGAGCAGAGATGGAGTGACTGGGAAGTGGAGTCCCCATTCAACATGGATGAGAAGACTATACGGTCAAATTCTGGACAGAAATAGTCTCTGACCATGAAATAAAGCTATATCTGTACTGCACTCTCCTTCAGCTTGCCATGAAACCAGTAGACAACAATTTCCTCAGCAGGTACAAGGTCCGGACCAGAGAGGAACTAATGGTGAAGCTATAAAGATTCCCAACAACATCATGTTGGGCCCACACAGTGGCAGAATTTTCTACTCAGGACAGACCACCCACTGCTATGTCTGTAATGCCACGGACCTCCAGGTGAAGGATTGTAAGACTTCCAAGTGCTGGAGATGCAGTGAGTTCGGCCACAAGTCCAGAGAGTGCAAAGTGGAAGCAACTTCACACTCTGCAATGGTGATGGGCACACCTACTTCAACTGTCCACAAGCCTACAGCAAAAGAGCAAAAATGGTGGAAGGGAAGCAGAACCTGAAGCGCAACAACCAATAGTAGATAAGCCTGAAGAGCCCCAGATCCCACAGCATGTCCCCAAACAGATGAGCAGCAGAGAGGTGAGGAAGAGGAGGACAAGGCAGTAGAGAAAGGTGAAGAGGAGAGACAACACAAACCCGAGAGCAACAGCCAGTCATACGCCAGTCTTGTCGTCAGTACTGACAGCACATAAGAGTGACGAGGAGAGTGATGACAGTTTTGATTCCTCCAGTGAAGAGCCATCCCAAGACTCTCCCCTCCCTGATGACACAAGTCCCGCAGCAGAATGGTCCACTCAAATGGAGGCTAATGATGACGACCCACCAAACCTTGCCAGTACTCCAGCTGCCGCCCACCTCCCTGGTGGCTACCCTCCTCTGCCCCTAGGCACGTCCAGCTCCATCGAGGGTACCCGTCTGTCAAAAAGTGGTAAGAAACATCCTGTCTCTTCCTCTCAGGAAGAGGGGATCACAAAAAGACAAAGAAAATATATTTTAAATGAGTATCAATAAATATAAAAGTATTAAAGAACTTTATACAAGCAAAACTTAAACAAGGGAAATATTTACAGGACTTCTTATTATCAGTATTTGTCTGCCAAATAATATTCTAAATGTATGAAACATTCAAGTGATTATGTCTAATGACCAACAAAACGTATTTTTGAAATGTGTGCCTTCTTTTATATCTTTTATTCTTTCATATAATGTGTATAAAAAAAATGTTAGTCATGAATTTGATTAATTATTGACTGAAAATAGATACTGACACATACAAAATGAATAAAGATTATATTAAACCTAAAATGAACAACAAAAAAGCCAGATATGATGCAAAACAACTTGTCTGTATCTCATAAACTAGGAAGAGAAACATAACGTTTTTTTTTCTTAAGTCGAAGGAGATAAAGAGAGAGAGGTAAGGTAAGACAGCAGTATACCAGGAGAAAAAGCACAAGGCCTCGTAGCTGTTGGAAGCAAAGCTCAGATGTCATTTGCACCCTGTCGGTATGCTTTCCCATACAGTTGAAGTCGTAAGTTTACATACATTTAGGTTGGAGTCATTAAAACTCGGTTTTTAACCACTCCACAAATTTCTTGTTAACAAACTATAGTTTTGGCAAGTCGGTTAGGACATCTACTTTGTGCATGACACAAGTAATTTTTCCAACAATTGTTTACAGACAGATTATTTCACTTATAATTGTAACAGTCCTGACCTATTTATGTTAGTTTTTATGTGTTGTTGGTCAGGGCATGTGTTTTGGGTGGGCAGTCTATGTTATCTGTTTCTATGTTGGTTTCGGTTTGCCTGGTATGGCTCTTGATTAGAGGCAGGTGGTTTGCATTTTCCTCTAATCAAGAGTCATATTTAGGTAGGGCATTTCTCACTGTTTGTTTGTGGGTGATTGTCTCCTGTGATGTCTTCGTGTCGTTATCGATGTATATTCACAAACGGGACTGTTTGGCTGTTCGTTTTGTTTCGATGTCGTCTGTTGCCTGTTCGTGAGTTTACGTTTCAGTTATGTAAGTTTATGTTCAGGTTTTCGTTCTACGTCGTTTTGTTATTTTGTAGTTTGAAAGTGTTTTGTTTAGTTTTCGTGTTGCCATCTGCATCGTTGTAATTTATAATAAAGATGGCATATTTCCCAGACTCCGCATTTTGGTCAGAAGATCCTTCTCTCCTCACCTCATCCGAGGATGAGGAGAGCGACAGCTATTACAGAATCACCCACCAAAATACAGAGACCAAGCGGTATGGGAAAAATAAACGGAGTAAGGGACAGAAGAAGGAGCAATGGACATGGGACGATGTTCTGGATGGAAAGGGTGTCTACACATGGGAGGAGATCCTAGCTGGTAGAGATCGCCTCCCATGGGAACAGCTGGAGGCACTGAGGAGAGCGGAGGCTACCGGAGAGAGGAACCGGAGCTATGAGGGAACGCGTCTGGCACGGAAGCCGAAAAAGCCCGTGAGTAACTCCCAAAAATTTCTTGGGGGGGGGGCTAAAGGGTAGTGGGCCAAGGGCAGGTAGGAGACCTGCGCCCACTTCCCAGGCTTACCGTGGAGAGCGGGAGTACGGGCAGGCGCCGTGTTACGCAGTAGAGCGCACGGTGTCTCCTGTACGAGTGCATAGCCCAGTGCGGGTTATTCCACCTCCCCGCACTGGGAGGGCTAGATTGGGTATTGAGCCAGGTGTCATGAGGCCGGCTCAACGCGTCTGGTCTCCAGTGCGTCTCCTCGGGCCGGCATACATGGCACCTGCCTTACGCATGGTTTCCCCGGTTCGCCTACATAGGCCGGTGCGGGTTATTCCACCTCCCCGCACTGGTCGGGCAACCGGGAGTATTCAACCAGGTAAGGTTGGGCAAGCTCAATGCTCAAGAGTGCCAGTACGCCTCCACGGTCCGGTATTTCCGGCACCACCTCCCCGCCCCAGCCTAGTACCTACAGTGTCTACATTATGCACTAGGCTACCAGTGCGTATCCTGAGCCCTGTTCCTCCTCCACGCACTCTCCCTGTAGTGCGTGTATCTAGCCCGGTGCCTCCAGTTCCGGGTCCACGCACTAAGCTACCTGTGCGTCTCCAGAGCCCTGAACCCACTGTATCTTCTCCCCCTACTAATCCTGATGTGCTTGTCCTCAGCCCGGTGTCACCAGTGCCGGTACCACGCATCAGGGATGGAGTAGGCTTTGGGAATACAGTGTGCCCTGTCCCTGCTCTACGCACTAGTAGGAAGGTGCTTATCATTAGCCCGGTGCCTCCAGTTCCGGCACCACGCACCAGGTCTACAGTGCGCCGTATCCGGCCAGAGCCATCCGTCTCCCCAGCGCCATCTGAGCCATCCGTCTCCCCAGCGCCATCTGAGCCATCCGTCTCCCCAGCGCCATCTGAGCCATCCGTCTCCCCAGCGCCATCTGAGCCATCCGTCTCCCCAGCGCCATCTGAGCCATCCGTCTGCCAGGAGCCTGCAAAGCCGCCCGTCTGCCATGAGCCTGCAAAGCCGCCCGTCTGCCATGAGCCTACAGAGCCATCCGCCAGACAGGAGCCGCTAGAGCCGTCAGCCAGACAGGAGCCGCTAGAGCCGCCCGCCAGACAGGATCTGCCAGAGCCGCCCGCCAGACAGGATCTGCCAGAGCCGCCAACCAGACAGGATCTGCCAGAGCCGCCAACCAGACAGGATCTGCCTGAGCCGCCAGCGAGCCATGAGCAGCCAGAGCCGTCAGAGAGCCATGAGCAGCCAGAGCCGTCAAAGAGCCATGAGCAGCCAGAGCCGTCAGTGAGCCATGAGCAGCCAGAGCCGTCAGTGAGCCATGAGCAGCCAGAGCCGTCAGCCTGCCATGAGCGTCGAGAGCCGTCAGCCTGCCATGAGCGTCGAGAGCCGTCAGCCTGCCATGAGCGTAGAGAGCCGTCAGTCTGCCATGAGCGTCGAGAGCCGTCAGCCTGCATGGACCTGCCAGAGTCCTTCAGCCGGGATCTGCCCCTTGTCCCGGTGTTGCCCCTTGTCCCGGTGCTGCCCCTTGTCCCGGTGCTGCCCTTTGTCCCGGTGCTGCCCCTTGTCCCGGTGCTGCCCCTTGTCCCGGTGCTGCCCCTTGTCCCGGTGCTGCCCCTTGTCCCGGTGCTGCCCCTTATTCCAGTGATGGTCCTTATCCTGGTGCTGCCCCTTGTCCCGGTGCTGCCCCTTGTCCCGGTGCTGCCCCTTGTCCCGGTGCTGCCCCTTGTTCCGGTGTTGGTTGTTTATTTAGGGGAAAATAGTTTTAGGGTGGTCATTAGAAGGGGTAGACAGAAGAGGGGAGTGACTAAGGTGGTAAGGGGACAGCGTCCTGAACCGGAACCACCACCGTGGTCAACTGCCCACCCGGACCCTCCCCTGGACTTTGTGCTGGTGCGCCCGGCGTTCGCACCTTGGGGGGGGGGTACTGTAACAGTCCTGACCTATTTATGTTAGTTTTTATGTGTTGTTGGTCAGGGCATGTGTTTTGGTTGGGCAGTCTATGTTATCTGTTTCTATGTTGGTTTCGGTTTGCCTGGTATGGCTCTTGATTAGAGGCAGGTGGTTTGCATTTTCCTCTAATCAAGAGTCATATTTAGGTAGGGCATTTCTTACTGTTTGTTTGTGGGTGATTGTCTCCTGTGATGTCTTCGTGTCGTTATCGATGTATATTCACAAACGGGACTGTTTGGCTGTTCGTTTTGTTTCGATGTCGTCTGTTGCCTGTTCGTGAGTTTACGTTTCAGTTATGTAAGTTTATGTTCAGGTTTTCGTTCTACGTCGTTTTGTTATTTTGTAGTTTGAAAGTGTTTTGTTTAGTTTTCGTGTTGCCATCTGCATCGTTGTAATTTATAATAAAGATGGCATATTTCCCAGACTCCGCATTTTGGTCAGAAGATCCTTCTCTCCTCACCTCATCCGAGGATGAGGAGAGCGACAGCTATTACAATAATTCACTGTATCACAATTCCAGTGGGTCAGAAGTTTACATACAGTAAGTTGACTGTGCCTTTAAACAGCTTGGAAAATTCCAGAAAATTATGTCATGGCTTTAGAAGCTTCTGATAGGCTAATTGACATAACTTGAGTCAATTGGAGGTGTACCTGTGGATGTATTTCAAGGCCTACCTTCAAACTCTTTTCTTGACATCATGGGAAAATCAAAAGAAATCAGCCAAGACCTCAGAAAAGAATTGTAGACTTCCACAAGTCTGATTCATCCTTGGAAGAAATTTACAAACACCTGAAGGTACCACGTTCATCTGTACAAACAATAGTACACAAGTATACACATAGTGCTCAGGAAGGAGACATGTTCTGTCTCCTAGAGATGACTGGTGCATTTCACAAAATAGATGACATAATGAGTAAAGAAAATGATGTGGATATATTAAAGCAACATCGCAAGACATCAGTCAGGATGTTAAAGCTTGGTCGCAAATGGGTCTTCCAAATGGACAATGACCCCAAGCATACTTCCAAAGATGTGGTAAAATGGCTTAAGGACAACAAAGTCAAGGTATTAGAATGGCCATCACAAAGCCCCGACCTCAGTCCTATAGAAAATATGTGGGCAGAACTGAAAAAGCGTGTGGGAGCAAGGAGGCCTACAAACCTGACTCAGTTACACCAGCTCTGTCAGGAGGAATAGGCCAAAATTCACCCAACTTATTGTGGGACGCTTGTGGAAGACTACCTGAAACGTTTGACCCAAGTTAAACAATTTGAAGGCAATGCTACCAAATACTAATTGAGTGTATGTAAACTTCTGACCCACTGGGAATGTGATGAAAGAAATACAAGCTGAAATAAATAATTATCTCTACTATTATTCTGACATTTCACATTCTTAAAATAAAGTGGTGATCCTAACTGATCTAAAAATGATTTTTTTACTAGGATTAAATGTCAGGAATTGTGAAAAACTGAATTGAAATGTATTTGGCTGAGGTGTATGTAAACTTCCAACTTCAACTGTATGTTTGGTGTACTGTAGGGGAAAGACAACCCTAAAACACATTGAATAGTCTTCTACTGCTCCCATATATGAGATCAGGGTGCCCTCGATGCTTTATTGTCTGTGACCTCACAGCTGTTGGGGAGCCTGTGTGTTTGTGGAAAGGGGGATTTCCTTGCTCTGCACCCATAATCATCCACCCACTTAGCGTCAGTCCTCAAATGTGTCTACTCTTAACACAGAACCCCTACTTAACAGTGTGATCTCCCATGTAAGCATCAGGATGGGAAATGTCGAAACGAAACACAGGCTGTAGGGAATGCACTCTTAAAGATTTGTCTATGAAGAACATGTGCCTGACCTTGGGGTAAAGAACTGTTGTTTCAAAAATGAAAATGTAGCTATTCACGCTTGAATTACCAACCTGCAATAAAATGTAACCCGTGGAAACATCAAAAGCAGACTAGACGTGGTGATGGTTTCTTTTTAAATGTACTGTTTCCCAGATAGTGCTAAACACGTAGCCTGGATGGGCTGAATGGCCAGTTTGAATCGATCTAGAGTTCTGCATGTTCAAGGTTTGGGGAGCAGTTGACTGAAAAAAGAGGATCCATAGCTGCAGCTGGATCCTATCAGATCATCGCCCAAGGAACACACAGTGGGAAAGGCATCATACATACAAAGGAGACAGCTGTTTGGAGCTGTCAGAAACCTTCAGAGCCACTGCAGTCCAGCGAGCCACAAAAAGTGTTCTGCTGTATCTAATCTACAACTGATCTTCAGGAAATCTCCAGATGTTTTGGTCTGAAGAAGATCTCCATGAGAACCTATGTGCTGTAAATGTATTTCTTCATGGCAAATGTGAACCCCTCTGCATCATGCAACAAGAGACTATATAACATGCCTTCATACACTGACAAGTTGGAAGAAGGCTAAAGGAGACAAGATCCAAAGATATGTCAGAGTTAGGTTAAGGCGACCCCTAAACGACAACGAGCTAAGATATACCTTCTTACTATGCCTTTGAGAGACAGTTGCTTTCAAAATGGGGTGCTTTATGAAGGTGAACCTGCTAAAGACGTGGAATACTTTTCACGCCGTGCAGAGTCCAGAGGACACCTTTGATACAGTACAGAATTATCTCTCGCCACAATGTGACAGCCGAATCATTCACTGGTCCTCCTACATCTGACCAGACCCCACCCGACCTCCTTGCAGCTGAAATATGGCTCTGATTATGGGTCTGTATGTCAAATAAACAGCAGGGGAAGCCTTGGGAGGTGCCATAATGTAAAGCAGACAGATCTTTAGCACCATTGGTGCACCCACTGACAGAGACATTACTCTGTCATCGTCCAGAAAATCATGTTAAACTCCTACGCTTGGGCCTTGTACATCGCAGTTAAAATCCAGATACCAGACTCCATCCAGTCTCGATAGGCGCAGACAGTATTACCTGTCTGCTTGCTAAGAGCTTTTTCCCTGAAGTAATATCTGCATACCCTGAGGCAGTGGTGTTCAGTGAAGGGAGGTATAGAGTTTGCATGCCACTGGTAATAGAATAGGACCATACCATGTAAGCCTCTACTGCTACTCCATCTAAAAACAGAAGGCTCTGAAGCAATTTCAGGTCAGGAATTCTTTCTTTTTTTTGTCTAAACTACCAATCATCCATATTCCCTCACACTTCTGTACCGGATCCTCTCTTAATATGACTAGGGTGGGGGCCTCCCGGGTGGCGCAGTGGTTTAGGGCACTGCATCGCAGTGCTAACTGCGCCACCAGAGTCTCTGGGTTCGCGCCCAGGCTCTGTCGCAGCCGGCCGCGACCGGGAGGTCCGTGGGGCGACGCACAATTGGTATAGCGTCGTCCGGGGTAGGGAGGGTTTGGCCGGTAGGGATATCCTTGTCTCATCGCGCTCCAGCGACTCCTGTGGCGGGCCGGGCGCAGTGAGCGCCAACCAAGGGGGCCAGGTACACGGTGTTTCCTCCAACACATTGGTGCGGCTGGCTTCCGGGTTGGAGGCGCGCTGTGTTAAGAAGCAGTACGGCTGGTTGGGTTGTGCTTCGGAGGACGCATGGCTTTCGACCTTCGTCTCTCCCGAGCCCGTACGGGAGTTGTAGCGATGAGACAAGGTAGTAATTACTAGCGATTGGATACCACGAAAATTGGGGAGAAAATTGGATAAAAAAAATTATAATAAAAAAAAATAAAAAAAAATATGACTAGGGTGAGAAAACAAATACCAACCTTAACCTCGCCAAATTGCATGATCCTTCTTATTTGAAAAATAGGGATCACTTCCCTACAGTATCAGTTTATTTCCGTCATGCTTTCCAGCTTTATTGTGATCTGGAGTCAAGTTTTCATAGAAATGTTCCTGTGATGTGCCAGGAATGTTTTCAAAAGACCATCCCCATAATGTCAAATAGAACTTACCCAGAAAAGTGGTTACCATGTTCTCAGAGCTTAAAATATTAATGTTCTAGACACATTTCATGGGAACTTTCCAAGCCAATCACAGCCCTGATTGGTGAACTACTGATCCATTCACAGCTCTTTGTCTGTTGGCAAGGATACTCACACATACAGTGTTTTCAATTGACATATTTGACCTGTTTACATTAGGCACGTAGACTGTAACAACTATTCAGCATGCCCTCACCTGAGATTTGAACTCACAACCTCATGGTTCACAATACTCTGATCTTCCTGCTACGCCACCACATCAGTTATCAGTTAATCTGACTATTCTCATCAATGATTTGATTTACTTATTTCAGGATATGAAGGGCTTTCTGTATAGTTGTCTAATGTCTGGTGGGGCATATTAACCTGTTTCAATGATACTCCTGAACAACTATGATCAATAAAATATGTTCTTAAGTGTACTTCCAACAAAGCTCAGATTAAGTGCACTCACCCTACTGCTTACCCCCTATAAAGTTGTTTCAGATCTACACAAGTGCCTAGGAAGGAGGGTTTCTTCTGGACATGGCCTAACTATACCGCATGTATTTAGCTGCAATCTGAGGTACAGTTAACTCTAATGAACTTATCCTCTGCAGCAGAGGTAAATCTGGGTCTTCCTTTCCTGTGGCGGTCCTCATGAGAGACAGTTTCATCATTATAGCGCTTGATGGTTTTTGCGACTGCACTTGAAGAAACGTTTAAAGCTCTTGAAATGTTCCACACTGACTGACCTTCATGTCTTAAAGTAATGATGGACGGTCATTTCTCTTTGCTATTTGAGCTGTTCGTGACATAATATGGACTTGGTCTTTTACCAAATACGGCTATCTTTTGTATACCACTCCTACCTTGTCACAGCACAACTGACAGGCTCAAACGCATTAAGAAGGAAAGAAATTCCACAAATGAACTTTTAACAAAGCACACCTGTTAATTGAAATGCATTCCAGGTGACTAGAGTGTGCAAAGCTGTCATCAAGGCAAAGGGTGGCAACTTTGAATAATGTCAAATATAAAATTAGTTTAACACTTTTTTGGTATCTACATGATTCCATATGTGTTTATTATTCTACAGTGTAGAAAATAGTAAAAATAAAGAAAAAACCCGGAATAATTAGGTGTGTCAAAACTTTTATCAAAACATTTATCACACATTTCGTTAGAACACTTGGACATGTTATTCATGCGTCTTTGTTAATTATCATAATGTGTATAGATTTCTCCTCTTTCACTAATTTCTAGAACTTTTGCTACCAGCTTTGTGTACGACCTCCAGATGCTTTTTCAGGTTTGATGTGGTGTTTCTGGACGAAGAGATCAATGCTGCCTTTGCAGAGTTTGCATTTGACTAAAATGTTGTTCTCTTTCTCTTTGATTAACTCAAAATAATGGGCGCATTTCCACAAGGAAAAGGTTAATTAAGCGGGCTAACAACACAAGCAACATCTTTCGGCTTTACAATAGCCTATTGGAAATGGGTTAGACTACAGCATGAATCCCATTAGCATTTGACAAGGTTTTAAAAAATACACTACATGACCAAAAGTGTGTGGGCACCTGCTCGTCGAACATCTCATTTCACAATGATGGGCATTAATATGGAGTTGGTCCCTCCTTTGCTGCTATAACAGCCGCCACTCTTCTGGGAAGGCTTTCTACTAGATTTTGGAACATTGCTGCGTGGACTTCCTTCCATTTAACCACAAAAGTATTAGTGAAGTCGGGCACTGATGTTATGTGATTAGGCCTGGCTTGCTTTGTGCATAGGGGCATTGTCATGCTGAAACAGGAAAGGGCCTTCCCCAAACTGTTGCCACAAAGTTGGAAGCATAGAATCGTCTAGAATGTCATTGTATGCTTGTAGCATTAAGATTTCCCTTCACTAGAACTAAGGAGCCCGAACCATAAAAAACAGCCCCAGATCATTATTCCTCCTCCACCAAACATTACAGTTGGCAATATGCATTGGTGCAGGTAGCGTTCTCCTGGCATCCTCCAAACCCAGATTGTGCATGGTTATCTTAGGCTTGTGTATGCCTGCTCGGCCATGGAAACCCATTTAATGAAGCTTCTGATGTACAGTTCTTGTGCTGACTTTGCTTCCAGAGGCAGTTTGGAACTCGGTAGTGAGTGTTGCAACCGAGGACAAACAATTTGCGTTTAGAAAGAATTCAGACCCCTTATTACTTATTCTAAAATGGATTACGTGTATTTATTTCCTCATCAATCTACACACAATACCCTATAATGACAAAATGAAAACAGGTTTTTAGAAATGTATGCAAATGTATTACATTAAGAAACTAAAATACCCTATTTACATAAGTATTCAGACCCTTTGCTATGAGACTCGAAATTGAGCTCAGGTGCATGATGTTTCCATTGATCATCTTTGAGATGTTTCTACAACTTGATTGGAGTCCACATGTGGTAAATTGAATTGAATGGACATGATTTGGAAAGGCACATTCCTGTCTACAGTATATAAGGTCCCACAGTTGAAAGTGCATGTCAGAGCAAAAACCAAGCCATAAGGTCAAAGGATTTGTCTGTAGAGCTCTGAGATGGGATTGTGTCAAGGCATAGATCTGGGGAAGGGTACCAAAACATTTCTGCAGCATTGAAGGTTCCCAAGAACACAGTGGCCTCCATCATTCCTACTGTAAATGGAAGAAGTGTGGAACCACCAAGACTCTTCCTAGAGCTGGCTGTCTGGCCAAACTGAGCTATCGGGGGAGAAGGGCCTTGGTCAGGGAGGTAACCAAGAACCTGATGGTCACTCTGACAGAGCTCCAGAGTTCCTCTGTGGAGATGGGAGAACCTTACAGAAGGCCTTTATGGTAGAGTGCCCAGATGGACGTCACTCCTCAGTAAAAGGCACGACAGCCCGCTTGGAGTTTGCCAAAAGCCACCAAAAGCCCCCTCAGACCATGAGAAACAAAATTAAGTGATAGATTTCAAGCAAATACAAGAACCCCATGCCATGATTAGATAGTGAAAAAGAACATCAATATCTATCATAAGTTCTTTAAACAATAAAATCGAATTGACCAACATTTCTGAAAATTGATATATAGTGTTTTGGAATGAAACTCTTCAAATATACACATTTGTGATATTCTGAGAATATGTAAACCATGTTTTGGGTATGTTTCTATCAGTAGCAACATTACCACCTGGGCCATGTTTGCGGCAACATATTAGGAATTTTACAGATATAAATGCAACGATGAGAGCTGTAAATGGTGATTCCTTATCAGAGACACATGTTTGTTTCTACGTTGTACACGTGGTGTGGATTTTAAAAAGACTCTTTGAGATGCTCCAGCTATCTAGAATTCTACCGATTCCCATCTTTCAATGATAAACCAATTTTAATTAGATCAGATATGTGTGTTGTAACTGCTGCCATATAATGGCATGAACAGATTTTGCTAAGAATGGGTGATGGGTAGGGTGATTCACCCCAGCGGGACCTGATCCCAGGCCACCAGCACCAATGATGAACACCCTGTACCAAAAAGGGATATCTCTAGGGGATGTGCGTATTGGGCCAGTATAGTTAGGCCCTGTCCAGAAGAAACCCAACCCCTCCCTAGGCACTTGTGTAGATCTGAAATAACTTGATATGTCTAAGCAATAGGGTGAACGCACTTTGAAGTAAATCTCAGCTCTGTTGAAAGGACACTCAAGAACATAGTTGTTCAGGAGTATCATTAAAACAGGTTAATATGCCACACCAACATTAGACAACTATACAGAAAGCCCTTACATTGTTGAAATATAAGTCAATCAAATCAATGATGAGAGAATATTCAAACAATTTGATAACTGACACAGACATGGTGGCATAGCAGGAAGATTTGCATACCTTGAAACAAGAGGTTGTGAGTTCAAAGCCCAGGTGAGGACATGTTGAATAATGATTACTGTATAAATGAACATGCACAGTGTTATCGTGTGTCAAATAAGTAAGTTGAAAACACTGTATGTCAGAAGCGTTGTGTTTGAGTATCCCTAACCTTGACAACAAGAGCGTTGAATGGATCAGCAGTTCACCTTGATGGGCTTGGCAACAGTAACAAGGTGTAATGAAACTGTTTTGGGGGGGAAACCGTTTCTTCTGGACCATTAGGTGACATCTTGACAGCTGATACACAGAAATGTTCTTGCAACGTTCCCATGAAACGTGTCTAGAACATTCATATCTAATATTGTGAGAACATGTCCTGTGTATGTTTGTTGGAACATTGATGGGATGTTTTCCTAACCCTCTGTAAACTGGACACATGAATGTTCTTGCAACGTCCTATAAAATGCATTATGCATTGTTGTATATTCTGAGAACATTGTTCTAGATAAGTTCTGCTTGACATTAAGGGACCATTTTAAAAAGGTTCTCAGAAGGTTTTTGTTAACATAGAATGTTCCCCTAACTAACGGAAAACTGTACACTCAAACATTAGGGAAACATTACAAAAACGTTTACTCTCCCTAGAATTGTTAGCTACAGTAGGTGTTCCCCTTGGTACGTTTTGTAAAGCCACTTTTACACATCCATTGTGTACGAAGAGGAATTGATCAACCTTAGCATCCAGCTATAAACATCTGCCTTTGGGTCCTGAATCAGACTCTCTGTTGCGTTAGTGAGTCCCCATAGTAGGTCAATCAATCAATCAATTTTATTTTATATAGCCCTTCGTACATCAGCTAATATCTCGAAGTGATGTACAGAAACCCAGCCTAAAACCCCAAAACAGCTAGTAATGCAGGTGTAGAAGCACGGTGGCTAGGAAAAACTCCCTAGAAAGGCCAAAACCTAGGAAGAAACCTAGAGAGGAACCAGGCTATGAGGGGTGGCCAGTCCTCTTCTGGCTGTGCCGGGTGGAGATTATAACAGAACTATGCCAAGATGTTCAAACATGTTCATAAGTGACAAGCATGGTCAAATAATAATCATGAATAATTTTCAGTTGGCTTTTCATAGCTGATCATTAAGAGTTGAAAAACAACAGGTCTGGGACAGGTTACGGTTCCATAACCGCAGGCAGAACAGCTGAAACTGGAATAGCAGCAAGGCCAGGCGGACTGGGGACAGCAAGGAGTCACCACGGGCGGCAGTCCCGACGCATGGTCCCAGGGCCCAGGTCCTCCGAGAGAAAGAAAGAGAGAAGGAGAAAATTAGAGAGAGCCAAGATTTTCAAAATGTTCATAAATGACAAGCATGGTCAAATAATAATCAGGAATAAATCTCAGTTGGCTTTTCATAGCCGATCATTAAGAGTTGAAAACAGCAGGTCTGGGACAGGTAGGGGTTCCATAACTGCAGGCAGAACAGTTGAAACTGGAATAGCAGCAAGGCCAGGCGGACTGGGGACAGCAAGGTGTCATCATGCCCAGTAGTCCTGACGTATGGTCCTAGGGCTCAGGTTCTCAGAGAGAAAGAGAGAACGAGAGAATTAGAGAGAGCATACTTAAATTCACACAGGACACTGGATAAGACAGGAGAAGTACTCCAGGTATAACCAACTGACCCTAGCCCCCCGACACATAAACTACTGCAGCATAAATACTGGAGGCTGAGACAGGAGCGGTCAGGAGACACTGTGGCCCCATCCGAAGAAACCCCCGGACAGGGCCAAACAGGAAGGATATAACCCCACCCACTTTGCCAAAGCACAGCCCCCGCACCACTAGAGGGAAATCCTCAACCACCAACTTACAATCCTGAGACAAGGCCGAGTATAGCCCACAAAGGTCTCCACCACAGCACAAACCAAGGGGGGGCGCCAACCCAGACAGGAAGATCACGTCAGTAACTCAACCCACTCAAGTGACGCACCCCTCCTAGGGACGGCATGAAAGAGCACCAGCAAGCCAGTGACTCAGCCCCTGTAACAGGGTTAGAGGCAGAGAATCCCAGTGGAGAGAGGGGAACCGGCCTGGCAGAGACAGCAAGGGCGGTTCGTTGCTCCAGATCCTTTCCGTTCACCTTCACACTCCTGGGCCAGACTACACTCAATCATATGACCTACTGAAGAGATAAGTCTTCAGTAAAGACTTAAAGGTTGAGACCGAGTCTGCGTCTCTCACATGGGTAGGCAGACTGTTCCATAAAAATGGAGATCTATAGGAGAAAGCCCTGCCTCCCGCTGTTTGCTTAGAAATTCTAGGGACAATTAGGAGGCCTGCGTCTTGTGACCGTAGCGTACGTATTGGTATGTACGGCAGGACCAACTCGGAAAGATAGGTAGGAGCAAGCCCATGTAACGCTTTATAGGTTAACAGTAAAACCTTGAAATCAGCCCTTGCCTTAACAGGAAGCCAGTGTAGGGAAGCTAGCACTGGAGTAATATGATCAAATTTCTTGGTTCTAGTCAGGATTCTAGCAGCCGTATTTAGCACTAACTGAAGTTTATTTAGTGCTTTATCCGGGTAGCCGGAAAGTAGAGCATTGCAGTAGTCTAACCTAGAAGTAACAAATGCATGGATTAATTTTTCTGCATCATTTTTGGACAGAAAATTTCTGATTTTTGCAATGTTACGTAGATGGAAAAAAGCTGTCCTTGAAACAGTCTTGATATGTTCGTCAAAAGAGAGATCAGGGTCAAGAGTAACGCTGAGGTCCTTCACAGTTTTATTTGAGACGACTTTACAACCATCAAGATGAATTGTCAGATTTAACAGAAGATCTCTTTGTTTCTTGGGACCTAGAACAAGCATCTCTGTTTTGTCCGAGTTTAAAAGTAGAAAGTTTTCAGCCATCCACTTCCTTATGTCTTAAACACAGGCTTCTAGCGAGGGCAATTTTGGGGCTTCACCATGTTTCATTGAAATGTACAGCTGTGTGTCATCCGCATAGCAGTGAAAGTTAACATTATGTTTTCGAATAACATCCCCAAGAGGTAAAATATATAGTGAAAACAATAGTGGTCCTAAAACGGAACCTTGAAGAACACCGAAATGTACAGTTGATTTGTCAGAGGACAGACCATTCACAGAGACAAACTGATATCTTTCCGACAGGTAAGATCTTAACCAGGCCAGAACTTGTCCGTGTAGACCAATTTGGGTTTCCAGTCTCTCCAAAAGAATGTGGTGATCGATGGTGTCAAAGGCAGCACTAAGGTCCAGTAGCACGAGGACAGATGCAGAGCCTCGGTCTGACGCCATTAAAAGGTCATTTACCACCTTCACAAGTGCAGTCTCAGTGCTATGATGGGGTCTAAAACCAGACTGAAGTATTTTGTGTACATTGTTTGTCTTCAGAAAGGCAGTGAGTTGCTGCGCAACAGCTTTTTCTAAAATTTTTGAGAGGAATGGAAGATTCGATATAGGCCGATAGTTTTTTATATTTTCCGGGTCAAGGTTTGGCTTTTTCAAGAGAGGCTTTATCACTGCCACTTTTAGTGAGTTTGGTACACATCCGGTGGATAGAGAGCTGTTTATTATGTTCAACATAGGAGGGCCAAGCACAGGAAGCAGCTCCTTCAGCAGTTTAGTAGGAATAGGATCCAGTATGCAGCTTGAAGGTTTAGAGGCCATGATTATTTTCATCATTGTGTCAAGAGATATAGTACTAAAACACTTAAGTGTCTCTCCCGATCCCAGGCCCTCGCAGAGCTGTGCAGATCCAGGACAGCTAAGCCCTGGAGGAATACGCAGATTCAAAGAGGAGTCCGTAATTTGCTTTCTAATGGTCATGATCTTTTCCTCAAAGAAGTTCATGAATTTATTACTGCTGAAGTGAAAGCCATCCTCTCTTGGGGAATGCTGCTTTTTAGTTAGCTTTGCAACAGTATCAAAAATAAATTTGGGATTGTTCTTATTTTCCTCGATTAAGTTGGAAAAGTAGGATGATCGAGCAGCAGTGAGGGCTCTTCGGTACTGCACGGTACTGTCTTTCCAAGCTAGTCGGAAGACTTCCAGTTTGGTGTGGCGCCATTTCCGTTCCAATTTCCTGGAAGCTTGCTTCAAAGCTCGGGTATTTTCTGTATACCAGGGAGCTAGTTTCTTATGACAAATGTTTTTCGTTTTTAGGGGTGCAACTGCATCTAGGGTATTGCGCAAGGTTAAATTGAGTTCCTCAGTTAAGTGGTTAACTGATTTTTGCCCTCTGGCGTCCTTGGGTAGGCAGAAGGAGTCTGGAAGGGCATCAAGGAATTTTTGTGTTGTCTGAGAATTTATAGCACGACTTTTGATGCTCCTTGGTTGGGGTCTGAGCAGATTATTTGTTGTGATTGCAAACGTAATAAAATGGTGGTCCGATAGTCCAGGATTATGTGGAAAAACATTAAGATCTACAACATTTATTCCATGGGACAAAACTAGGTCCAGAGTATGACTTTGGCAGTGAGTAGGTCCAGAGACATGTTGGACAAAACCCACTGAGTCGATGATGGCTCCGAAAGACTTTTGGAGTGGGTCTGTGGACTTCTCCATGTGAATATTAAAATCACCAAAAATTAGAATATGATCTGCTATGACTACAAGGTCTGATAGGAATTCAGGAAACTCAGAGAGGAACGCTGTATATGGCCCAGGAGGCCTGTAAACAGTAGCTATAAAAAGTGATTGAGTAGGCTGCATAGATTTCATGACTAGAAGCTCAAAAGACGAAAACGCCATTTTTTTTTTGTAAATTGAAATTTGCTATCGTAAATGTTAGCAACACCTCCGCCTTTGCGGGATGCACAGGGGATATGGTCACTAGTGTAACCAGGAGGTGAGGCCTCATTTAACACAGTAAATTCATCAGGCTTAAGCCATGTTTCAGTCAGACCAATCACATCAAGATTATGATCAGTGATTAGTTCATTGACTATGATTGCCTTTGAAGTGAGGGATCTAACATTAAGTAACCCTATTTTGAGATGTGAGGTATCACGATCTCTTTCAATAATGGCAGGAATGGAGGAGGTCTTTATCCTAATAAGATTGCTAAGGCGAACACCGCCATGTTTAGTTTTGCCCAACCTAGGTCGAGGCACAGACACAGTCTCAATGGGTATGGCTGAGCTGACTACACTGACTGTGCTATTGGCAGACTCCACTAAGCTGGCAGGTTGGCTAACAGCCTGCTGCCTGGCCTGCACCCTATTTCATTGTGGGGCTAGAGGAGTTAGAGCCCTATCTATGTTGGTAGATAAGATGAGAGCACCCCTCCAGCTAGGATGGAGTCCGTCACTCCTCAGCAGGTCAGGCTTGGTACTGTTTGTGGGTGAGTCCCAGAAAGAGGGCCAATTATCTACAAATTCTATCTTTTGGGAGGGGCAGAAAACAGTTTTCAACCAGCGATTGAGTGCTGAGACTCTGCTGTAGAGCTCGTCACTTCCCCTAACTGGGAGGGGGCCAGAGACAATTACTCGATGCCGACACATCTTTCTAGCTGATTTACACGCTGAAGCTATGTTGCACTTGGTGACCTCTGACTGTTTCATCCTAACATCGTTGGTGCCGACGTGGATAACAATATCTCTATACTCTCTACACTCGCCAGATTTAGCTTTAGCCAGCACCATCTTTAGATTAGCCTTAACGTCGGTAGCCCTGCCCCCTGGTAAACAGTGTATGATCGCTGGGTGATTTGTTTTAAGTCTAATACTGCGGGTAATGGAGTCGCCAATGACTAGGGTTTTCAATTTGTCAGAGCTAATGGTGGGAGCCTTCGGCGTCACAGACCCCGTAACGGGAGGAGTAGAGACAAGAGAAGACTCAGACTCAGACTCCGACTCGCTACATAATGGGGAAAACCGGTTGAAAGTTTCTGTCGGCTGAATGAGCGACACCGGTTGAGCATTCCAACAGCATTTCCCTCCAGAAGCCATGAGAAAGTTGTCCGGCTGCGGGGACTGTGCGGGGGGATTTATACTAACGTTACTATCTGTACTTACTGGTGGCACAGACGCTGTTTCTTCCTTTCCTACACTGAAATTACCCTTGCCTAACGATTGCGTCTGAAGCTGGGCTTGTAGCACAGCTATTCTCGCCGTAAGGCGATCGTTCTCCTGTATATTATGAGTACAGCGACTGCAATTAGAAGACATCATGTTAATGTTACTACTTAGCTTCGGCTGTTGAAGGTGTTGACGAACCATGTCCAGATAAAGCGTCCGGAGTGAAAAAGTTGAATGAGGGAAAAAAGTTGCGATGGAAAAACTAAAAATATAAACGGTAATTAAAAACAAAAACAAAACAAAAAACGTAAAGTTGTCAGCTAGCAAAGTAAAGTAAAGTTGGCAGCAAAACGCACAGCAACACGTCTGCAGATTCAACCTATGGAGGAGTGTGATTCTCACTCCTCCACACACTCCTCCATAGCGTCACAGCTGCAGCTGGCCTCCTACAATCCCCTTGCTGTTCATAGGTCTCACTTTTGGGAAGTGTCTGTCCAGGCGTTAATTCTATAGGACAAGCCAGAATCAACCCCTAACCCAAACATATATAGGCAATCCCTGAACATTTCCCTGGGACTTTGGCCAGAATGCAATCAAACCAATTGCCACTCAAACCATGGGGCCTAAGGGTGTATCTTTCACAATGGAGTTATTGTTAGTTATACCCAGTGCTGTAATGAATAACTTTTACTTCATGTTTTTATATAGTAAACGTATATTGGCCGGTTGACCTGTTAAAGCTTTTTCTAAGGAATACACATTAATATCATCTCAGAGGATAAATGCATCCAACGACTGAAAGGATTGGGGCCAGAGTTATCTTTTGTCTTACACAGGGGTATAATTATCTTACCTCACTTGCAAGATATGGCTGATTCCCATCCATGTGCTGACTGACAAAGAAAATAGCAATATCCTATATTGAGTCCCTATTGACTTATTAAGATATGCACATATGGGAAGTTTACATACATACATAGAGGTTTTGGGAGGTAGTATGGACCCCTGGGTGGGTATACAGAACAGGGCCTCTTTGTTTTCAGGGCTACCCCATCCTGTGGTCCCAGCAGAGCATCCATACAGGCCTGTGATCTTTACATCCTGCCAGGGGATCCGGGAGGATCTGCTCCAAGCAGAGTGAGCTGCTTTTTACACGGGCTCGGCTGGAAATTCAATTACCTCTCCTTCATAATGCCCCGGTGGTCACCTGTAAAAAAAAAGCCATGAAGAATAACATTACTTTTGAGATGGCTAAAGATAATAGTTTCGGATTGATGGTCTCAGCCCCCCTCCAGCTGTTTTGTTGAGAGTTTTGTTGACCATCAGTTTATATTATGTTGTACATGCTTATTAAAATGTAAAGGATACCATTGCATGTTTTTATTTATTTATTTATTTAACCTTTATTTAACCAGGTAGGCAAATTGAGAACACGTTCTCATTTACAATTGCGACCTGGCCAAGATAAAGCAAAGCAGTTCGACACATACAACAACACATAGTTACACATGGAGTAAAAACAAACATATAGTCAATAATACAGTGAAAAAGATAAAAGAATAAGTCTATATACAATGTGAGCAAGTGAGGTGAGATAAGGGAGGTGAAGGCAAACAGATATATGTATAAATAAATAAAAATATAAAAAGGCCATGGAGGCGAAGTGAGTACAACACAGCAAGTAAAATAAAAACTAAAAAAAACACTGGAATGGTTGGTTTGCATTGGAAGAAAGTGCAAAGTAGAGACAGAAATAATGGGGTGCAAAGGAGCAAAATAAATTAATAAATAAATACAGTAGGTAAAGAGGTAGTTGTTTGGGCTAAATTGTAGATGGGTTATGTACAGGTGCAGTAATCTATGTCTGGCGAGCAGCAGAAACAATATTTATTATCCACCAACTTCATGCTTTTCTCATGCAATGACCGTGTACTGTGTTTAATTTCTTCTCCCCCATATAACAGGTTGTATATGTATGCAGTCATTTTAGCCTTGAGGTTGTGGTACAATATGTCTTAACTTGCAATGTCACGGATCGTTTTGGACATTTCTCCCTAACAAGCTTTGCCCAAGCCATCACTTTTTTTTAATGCTTCGTTAAACCAACTGACGTCTTTGTACAAATACTGGATGGAGTACAACTTTATTTCATGGTTTTCATGTCTCTGCAAAGCACTCGGCACAAGGAAGGAACCATTCCTAAACTCTTTTCAGTACCTCCTTTCAGAGCTAAGTATGCCTCAAACCAAAAGATAGGCAAAAAAACTTGACACATTCAACTGCAGACTGGCACACCTTCCAGACGGAGTGTGTTTGCCAAAAACCTCAGGCTGATCCTGGAAAGCCTCCAGTGTGTGCGGCAGTATAACGGTAGTGACAAAGGCGAAGATAATGTCATAAGTGATTTCCCGATGGCAGTGCCAAGAAGCATTAGCAAACTCCTATATCTTCATTAATACTCAGTCATTCAGGGACATGAAAACTACATTAGGCCAACAACTAGCTCTTGCCTGCCATGATACAGATATTTCAACGCCCAGACAAGCAGACCACAGAAAATGATTACGCACTTAAGGGAGACATATTTTTTCTTTTGTAAGTGCATTGATTTCCAGTTTTCTTACATTTTCCTAATTGTGTCCCCACTTTCCCATGATGTTTCTGTTTGTAATCCTGAGTAACACATCAGGGGACGCCAACACTCTCATCTGTGGTTGCTAAAGCCAGGAAGCAAGGAGAAAAGGAAGCCACATAACTTTCTTCGCTGTCTCACACAATTCAAGAGAAAAACTGTTTCATTTCTCTTCCTGGCCTTGTAGCGAGGGTTTTCCAGGATGTTTGGGACTTTTGTCAAGTTTGTCAGTGTTGCTCAGGTTTCCAGTTTGTTTTGGCAGAAAACTATTGACCGTGACATATATGAACAGGTTTCTTCAAAGGCTCTTCCCTCTCATCTCTTTGTCTTGTCCATGCCATTCATTCCTTCTCAGAGTTCTCAGGGCAGCTAAACGAGTGGATGAATGACCCTAAGCTGGTGGAGGCATTGAGTTTGAGAGCGCTGACTGTTCGATGCTGACTGTTCCATCTGTAAGTCAACAGATCTCAGGAAACCTAGAACCCAACAGAAGCAGAAGCCACCCACACAGAGTCAGAGATCCTAGTATCAACAAAAACAAACCACGCCGTAACAGGGCTGATAAATTAAAAATTAGGGTTTTTAAATAGACTGAGATCTGATCTTTAAATTATATCTGTATCTGATCTCTGTATATGATCTGTATATCTAGATCTGTACTGTATCTGATCTCTGTATCTGATCTGTATATCTAGATCTGTACTGTATCTGATCTCTGTATCTGATCTGTATATCTAGATCTGTACTGTATCTGATCTCTGTATCTGATCTGTATATCTAGATCTGTACTGTATCTGATCTCTGTATCTGATCTGTATATCTATATCTGTACTGTATCTGTATGGTATTTCTTTGGGCAGGCTTGTGTGTTTGTGTTGTGGGAAAACAGAGGTATGAGGAATTGCAGGTCAGCCCGAGACAACTCTGACTCAATATCCAGAACATATTCTTTAAATCTCAGTAATTTACTCCCAGTGTTTCCCAATTTTTGTTTTGCAGCAAATTCCTTACGGCATGTGTATTAAGTCTGGGACATGATTAGAAACATTGGTTTTCTTCATTCGGGGGGTCACAGGTTGTTTAACCCAATGTATCGCTTGTCTAGACAGTTTTCCAGCGCTTTAGGGGTCTACACTACTATTACTACTACATTATTATGTCCTCTGAGATGCTCCTACAGCTCTCAGTCCCTGTGGTTCCACCACCATCATGACAGTGGAGACCCCCGTCGCTCTAACCTCCGGCCCTCCTACTGTACCTCACCCCTGCAGCGAGTGACAACCTCCTTCCCCTCCTTACTCATCCCTTGTTCTCTCCACCTCCCACTGCTCTTTCCGTCTCCCTCTCTTTTTACTATGGCTTCACATCTCTCCTCTCCTCTCTAATGGTGTGTTCACCCCCGCTATTCTCTTCACTCTCCTACTGACCTACACATCTGGAGAGGATTAAGAAGGGGAGGCTGTTCAACTTCCCAGACATTTTGAGGTGTAGAAAAACGAACTTTGCTTAATAAAGTGTTGGCAAAGAATAGTCACTCTACATCCAAGGTGAAATGTGCTGAATCCATTGACCTGCAATACATTTTCTTCACACAGTGTCAGCATTTATTCCACAGAGAACCTACAGGCTGATTATCATGCATAAAACCAAAACAAGGGTTGAATTGTGGCCTCCCAGGAGCATTCATGGCTGGCGGCAGGTCAATTTGTTAAATCATTTCTGCCGTTAATCCTCTTTGGAGACTACACCTGACCTGTCAGGTGAGACATTTGGAGGTAGCTGTCTTCCAAGTAGGGTACAGGTGAGACTAAGAGGTATGGAGGAGGAGGAGGAGGGGGGGGGGGGGTGAGACAGAACCCACAGGGATTTGCAGGCACCTGCCTTTTCTAGTGCGTTACAGGTGAGGAGTTTGGAGGAAAGTACACTTCCAGGTGAGATTCAGGGTTTGGGTTCTCAGGTGTTGTAGGTTTGAGGGTGAGGATTGCGTAGGAGAGACAGGACTCTCAGGTAAGGGATAGGTTAGGTGAGGAAATGTGTTAAGGGGCAGAGCCTTTTAGGGTAGGTCTGATGAGGTACTTCACTGGTGAGCGGTAGAGTCATAGTGAGGATGATGTGAGATGATGATGGGGACAACGTCTACAAATGTGAGCAGGGACACAATTCTTAGGTGAGGTTCATGGTAGAAGGAAGGAGCCAGGAATATCAGGTGATGCACAGATAAGGGGTGGATCAAGACCTTCAGGTGAGGTTTAGGTGGTAGAAACAGAAAGCCCACCTGAGATGATTTTAAGACTGAGATTACATCTGCTTATTACTTGGTCAGAGGCCTTTAAAAGCCATTTATTAGAGTGGCTTGAATTACAGCTGGGAAATCGAGGCGAAAGTGATAACCTGTGAGAAAACACTTGCAGATACACACACAGATGCAGCACAGTGGGTTTCTAGAGTGAGAGATCGACTTCCAGCTGTAAATTAACATCAGGGGGGATGTTCTGCTATGTCAGTCAGGGTGTAAACGGAACGTAATGTCACATGAAGGGAGGGTTAAAACTAAGTGCCACGTCTGCTAGGAAGCAAGAAGCACCTTTAACTTCACCTGGACTAAACGTTTTGTGGCTAACCATTTACATGTGAAATTTGATCAGTTGTGCTAAAGTAACACACAGCGTTCTCTTCATGAGGGTCTGTATTATTAGGCCTACATAATGAGGCCATTTGGTGGAGAACCTGGCTCCTGGTCTTGTGGTTACTTAGCGTAAGTCTGGATAACAGGAAACTGTCAACCTCTTGACTGGAAGAGTATACAACACATCCTCAGAGACCTGCACTCCTGTAGAAGTGATGGGGCCTCCTTTCAGGCCAAAACAGACACTCCACTCTCAGAGGACCCCTGCTCATGATGAGGAATGATGTGATGACAGTGAGATGTTGTTTGTGTACAGAAAGAAAAGAAAACCAGGCAGGTCTGAACACACCCCCCCCCCCCCCCCCCCGCATCCACATGTCAACTCACAGAGATGTGTCTTGACCTGAGACGGCTACAGACGTTTGGTGATTACAAAACAGCGCAAAGGGAGTGTGTGTGTGTTGTGTGTGTGAACAGACTGGCATGTTTTAGGTTGTTTTCACACATGGTTCATTGGCTAAAGTGCAGATCAGAGTAGAGGTCTTCACGGATCCACCTGTACCCGAATACCCAAGATCCAATGCGGGACCAAGAGTGGGTCTGGATACAGAAAAGTTAGGAGATATCTAATCAATGGAAAATGGAATTAAAATGGCAGAATTAAAAGTTAAAGGAGAACAATAGGCTACAACTCCCATAAGCCAACAGGTAGGCTGCTACTTAATATTCTGAACAGAGTTGTTATTATTTGTAACTGCAGGATGAGAAAGCCATACCAACATTAGCTAGCTTAATTAGCTTCTTCCGGTTTGAAGCAGTCAAGACAGGTACTACGTAATCATTTGATTATTTTTTAAATAAAAGCAATGATGTGTACTGAACTTGTCGCCCGTAATAAAGCGCAGTGCTTTATGATAAACTGCGTCCAATTGCTTCAACACAGTGGCAGTTGCATTCATATAGACCAGGGATGGGCAACTAAAAGTCTCAACTTGCTGTTGAGAGTTAGAATAATATAATACACAAGGTGACATTTCTAAATTTGTCGGCCAGCTATCTAAAGTTCTGGTAAGCATTGTCAAATTACCGACAGCGGTGGAGCCCATTGATCATCAGTTATCATATTAAAAACTGCAAACATTTGCCTCCCCCATATGGCAAAATGTGTAGAATTGCAGGAAATTAGCTATAAAACTGCACATTTTTCTCTCTGTCCCATGGCAAAATGAGTAGAATTGCAGGGGGTTGGATGTGAGTACACAGACCCAGAAGCCACTGCGGCCACTCATGATGAGTTCCGTTTTTTTGTAGCCACCACCCCCATCAAAGTTGCCTACCCCTTATATAAAGGATGTCACCATAATCTATAACCGGTATGAATGTCGACTGTATGATTTGTTTTCTACTATTTAATGAAAGGCATGGCCTATTCCTATAAAATAAGCCCATGTTTGTTTCTTAACTTAACTATCTCTTCAATATGCTTCCTGAAAGATATCTTCTCGCCAATCCAGATACCCAGATATTTATAAGCGGGAACACGATCAATGTGGGCACCATCCAATGTACAAATGCATAAATCATCAGATACATTTTTAAGATATTTGGAAAATAACATATACGTAGTTTTGCCTGCATTAAAATGGGCAATCAGCAGCTGCTACATCCACACACTGAACAAAAATATAAATCAACATGCAACAATTTCAAAGGCTTTACTGAGTTACAGTTCATATAAGGAAATAAGTTCATTAGGCTCTAATCTGGATCAGAAAACCAGTCAGTATCTGTGTGACCACCATTTGCCTCATGCAGCGTGACACATCTCCTTCACATAGAGTTGATCAGGCTGTTGATTGTGGCCTGTGGAATGTTGTCCCACTCTTCAATGGCTGTGTGAAGTTACTGGATATTGGCGAGAACTGGAACACGCTGTCGTATCAATCATGCTCAATGGGTGAATGGCCTGGTGAGTATGCAGGCCCTGGAAGAACTGGGACATTTTCAGCTTCTAGGAATTGTGTACAGATCTTTGCGACATGTGGCCATGCATTATCATGCTGAAACATGAGGTGATGGCGATACATGAATGGCATGACAATGGGTCTCAGGATCTCATCACGGTACCTCTGTGCATTCAAGTTGCCATCGATATAATGTAATTGTGTTCATTGTCTGTAGCTTATGCCTGCCCATACCACAACCCCACTGCCACCATGGGCCACTCTGTTCACAACGTTTGTAACGATGTTCGTCTGAGGAAGAAGGAGTAGACCAAAGCGTAGCGTGGTGCATGTTCATGATGTTTATTATAACCTGAACACTGAAACAAAAAAACAAAATTGGAACAAAACGCACCAGTTCTGTCAGGGACTCACAAAACAGAAACAGAAAACACAAAACAGAAAACAACCAACATGGAAAATGGCAACCTAAATAGGCTCCCCAATCAGAGACAACGAGAAACAGCTGTCTCTTATTGGGAACCAATTCAGGCCACCATAAACCTACAATCCCCTAGACCATTCAAAATTCCCATAGATAGACAAAACCCCTAGACAAGACAAAACAAATACAAAAACTAAACAAACCACCCTTGTCACACCCTGACCTAACCAAAAAATAAAGAAAACAAATATAACCCACCCCCCCCAAAAAAAAGGTGCGGACTCTGGCCACAAACCTAAAAAAATAGGGGAGGGTCTGGGTGGGCATCTATCCGCGGTGGCGGCTCTGGTGCGGGACGTGGACCCCGCGCCACCTTAGTCTTGTCCCACTTAGGTGACCCTTGCCGCCGACCCCAGACTGGGGACCCTTGCAGCGGGCCCCGAACAGGAGGGCAACTCTGGCGGCTCCGGACAGGAGGGAGACTCTGGCGGCTCCGGACAGGAGGGAGACTCTGGCGGGGAGACTCTGGCGGCTCCGGGCTGGAGGGAGACTCTGGCGGCTCCGGGCTGGAGGCTGTATCTGGAGGCTCCGGGCTGGAGGCCGTCTCTGGAGGTTTCGTGCCACGGATCATCACTGGAGGTTTCGTGCCACGGATCACCACTGGAGGCTTCTTGCCACGGATCATCACTGGAGGCTTCGTGCCATGGATCATCACTGGAGGCTTCGTGCCATGGATCACCACTGGAGGCTTCTTGCCATGGATCATCACTGGAGGCTTCGTGCCATGGATCATCACTGGAGTGGAGAGACACACAAGAGGCCTGGCTCTGGGAGCAGGCACAGGACTCACCAGGCTGTGGAGCCATGCAGGAGGGTTAGGGCTTAGCACAGGCACAGGACTCACCAGGCTGGGGAGACATGAAGGAGGCCTCTTCTTTAGCCGAGGCACCGGATACACTGGGCCGTGGAGGCGCACTGGCGGTCTCAATCGCAGAGCTAGCACAACTCGTCCTGGCTGGATACCCCCTGTAGCCCAGCAAGTGCGGGGAGCTGGAAGAGGCCGCACTGGGCTGTGCTGGCGAACCGGGGACACCGTGCGTAGGGCTGGTGCAGGATAACTCAGGCCGAGGAGATGCACTGGAGGTCTGGAGAGCAGGGCTGGCACACTCCGTCCTGGCTCGATGCCCACTCTAGCCCGGCCGATGCGAGGAGCTGGGATATAGCGCACCGGGCTAAGAACGCGTACTGGAGACACCGTGCGCTCCACCACATAACACGGTGCCTGACCCTAACCCTGACCCTAAAATATAACTAAAGTCGGGGTGTGACAATGTTGACATCAGCAAACCACTCGCCCACATGACATCATACGTCTGCCATCTGCCCAGTACAGTTGAAACCAGGATTCATCCATGAAGAGCAGCCTTCTCCAGCGTGCCAGTGGCCATCAAAGGTGAGCATTTGCCCACTGAAGTCGGTTACGACGCAGAACTGCAGTCAAGTCAAGATCCTGGTGAGGACGACGAGCATGCAGATGTGCTTCCTTGAGACTGTTTCTGACAGTTTGTGCAGAAATTCTTCGGTTGTGCCAAACCCATCACCTGTCCGGGTGGCTGGTCTCAGACAATCCTGCAGGTGAAGAAGCCAGATGTGGAGGGCTGGCGTGGTTACACATGGTCTGCGGTTGTGAGGCCGGTTGTTCGGACTGCCAAATTCTCTAAAATGACATTGGAAGCAGCATAAAGTAGAGAAATTAACATTCAGTTCTCTGGCAACAGCTCTAGTGGACATTCCTGCAGACAGCATGCCAATTGCACGCTCCCACAAAACTTGAGACATCTGTGACATTGTGTTGTGTGACAAAACTGCACATTTTAGAGTGGCCTTTTATTGTCCCCAGCACAAGGTGTACCTGTGTAATTATCATGATGTTTAATCAGCTTCTTGATATGCCACACCTGTCAGGTGGATGGATTATCTTGGCAAAGAAGAAATGCTCACTAACACGGATGTTAACAGATTTTGGAGAAATACGTTTTTTGTGCGTATGGAAAATTTCAGGGCTCTTTTATTTTAGCTCATGAAACATGGGACCAACACCTTATATGTTGAATTTATATTTGTGTTCAATATATGTACCCATTGATTCTTGAAGAATATTACCTATAAATGCCTCATGAGTTTAGTTCAACTGTCATACCCCATCAGAACCCAAACTATATGCTTATTTTACTCCAAAGTGTGTAAACAAAGTAAGTGTTAACACTGTATAGCAAAAAAAAAAAACATGGTTAAAACTATAATTGTGATGTCATGGATGGTCATTCATAGCTCTCTTTGAAATTGAGTAGTTACATTCCTCCATCCCCATCCCCCCGCTTTATACCGAAACAGTAGCGGGGAGATGCTTTGTTATTGTTTCAACTGCGGCTGCCACTTTAAGTACCCATCAGACCAACAAGGGCTTTCTGCGAAGCAAAAAGGCAGATTGTAGCTCAGAGAGAACCTTGTCAACAGAAGAGGAAACAGAATACACAACAGTATCATCTGCATACAAGTGGAGGTTACAATTTCCTACAGACAAACCACTGTTGTTTACATAGACAGTAAAAAGTACAGGGCCCAAAATCGACCCCTGTGGGAAACCCTTAGTAATATCAAGAAAACCTGACTTAACTCCATCAAAAGAAACACATTGTGTCCTGTCTGTCAGGTAGTTTTCAAACCAAATGCAGGCTGCCTGACCCAGGCCAATTTCAGGCAGTCTACGAATTAATAATGAATGGTCAACAGTGTCGAGAGCCTATAAAAGGGCAGCACAATGTTGCCTTTTGTTCATGCAATTTACAATGTTTACCATTTAACACCAAAGAAGTAGCAGAAGTAGTGCTGTGACCTGGCAGAAAACAGACTTGTGGACACTGAGATTTCATTTTGAACCTAGAAAAGAGTGAGTGAGTGTTGATTAAAGATTCAAACATTTTCGCTAGGCAAGACAGTTTAGAGATCGAGCCATAATTATTCATGTCAGAGGGGTCACCACCTTTGTGGAGAGGGAGCACCTGGCCCTAGGGGTAGTACCCGAGATAATTGTCAGGTAAAAAATATGTGTCAATGATTCCACAATTAGGGGAGCAGAAAGCTGCAACAAGGATCAAGCAAATCAGCCCCAGTGGAGTTTTTTAACATCAATCTTAAGTAGGGCGTCGAGCACATCTCAAGTAGAGAGTTGTTGAAATTAAAACAAGAAGTTGAACTTGATGGTGTCACGCCCTAATCTGTTTCACCTGTCCTTGTGATTGTCTCCACCCCCTCCAGGTGTCGTTTCTTTTCCCCAGTGTATTTATCCCTGTGTTTCCTGTCTCTCCGTGCCAGTTCATCTTGTATGTTTCCAAGTCAACCAGCGGTTTTCCTGTTCTCCTGCTTTTTGCATTCTTCTTTTTCTAGTCCTCCCTGTTTTGACCCTTGCCTGTTTCTGGACTTTGTCCCTGCCTGCCTTGTCCACGAGCCTGTCTGCCACTCTGTACCTCCTGGACTCTGATCTGGTTTTGACCTTTTGCCTGTCCACGACCATTCTCTTGCCTACCCCGTTGGCTTAATAAACATTGTAAGACTCCAACCATCTGCTTCCTGTATCTGCATTTGGGTCTCAGCTTGTGCCTTGATAGATGGACCTTCCATCATGCCAGTTAAAGGCTTTGAGAGGGAAGAGCAGTCGATTGACTGACCAGGGTCTAAACAAACATTTATTTCAAATAAAAGCTCTGCAGAGGTAAATGTTGATTAAAAGCACAACTTGCTTAGGCAGGGAGGGAGATGATCCACACTTCAGTGCATTAACTGTTATCCAAAATGTAGACCGATCTCCCACATAGTTTGAGATAGATGTACAATATCATGATTTAATGTAGCTTTTTTAATTGAGGAGGTGCAGCTATTTCTCAATTGCCTGAAGCTGCAGTGTCAGTTTTTCAACCTTATTCCCCATAAATTATACAGGGAAATTACTATGTATTGCTGTCCATACAATAGACACCTGAGTTACCTCATGACACAGAAATATTAGTAATGCCTTATTTTGGGTTTCAGTTTAATTGACATTGCTTTCATTATGCATTCATTCCAAGTTATTTATGGGCAATGGTTAACTTATTGGGTTTACCAAAAAGGTAAGTAAATGTCTTGTGTATGGGGGGGAAATACTGAAACACTACTTTTGGGAATTGGAACAGATTATTAAAAAGTGGACACTGCTATTGAATCAAATCATAGTCCATTTAAAGCAGACACAAGAACCACTTCTCTGGTGTGGACCTGATTTCTAAAAAACATTTTCACAATGAGGACGAAAAAAAACAAGAGTTGACAATCTCATTTCAGACTAACCAGATGGGAAAATGGCATACTGTAAATCCCTGGTTTAAGACATTGGCTGTGGCCAAAGTGCTCACTGGTGATTGAGTGATTGGGCCTGCCTCATGTACCTTCCTCACAGATCAGAATTTTGACAACTGCAGTGTTAAATGTAACACTTTCTTAATGTGTATATGTGACCCACCAAAATAGTGTTAAGCTAACACTTTTCAAAGTGTTGATTAACTAAAACCCCAATGTTGGGTCCCTAACACCATGGGTGTTACAAATTCCAACTCATTAACACATTAGAGCTGATGCTGTTACACTTGGTGTTACAGTAGCTCGCTTTTGGGTGCTACTGAGGGTATAAAACCTTATATGCATATTGATTTCCCAGGGTGCCTTTCTGTGTTTGCTAGTGACAGACATCATTATTGCTTTCAGTCCTATATCCAACTGCCTAAGTGAATATTTTATCATAAAAATATTATTACAATACCATACTTCGACAGCCTAGTTTTACCCTAACATAGTGGTCTGAAACTCCTGGTTTGCAGGCCACATCGGCCAGCCATATTATGCTGGCTTTCCACGTGTTATATAATTCCTATTGGAATCCAGCCAGAGTTAGGATATCCAACAGCTGGAACTTTGAAAATCACCTGCAATCTGCAGTTAGAATGACTGCCAAGGTAGGAAGATTGATAAATCTAAACCTAAACCATCTAAACTGGAACTATCTAAACTTAGTCCATCCACTTACAGATTGGTTTAATTTATAAAAATGTATGTTATTAATCTTTGTGTAGTATACGACCAATTATTCAATCAATGTGCATGCAAAAACGTAGATATTGAAACAAACTATTCTAAAAAGCAACTTCTAACAAAGCAGACTAGGAAGTAAGATGAAACTCCTTCCTTGTCTTTTTCAAGCTGAAAGATTTCACGGAAATGATCTCAACACGAGTAGCATGTCGAGTAACAACCCCAACCACCTGATTAACACTTCATTTATTCACCACAGGCGGCATCAGTTTCAAACCAACTGGTGTTAACCTCACTAGAATCAACACTCAGATATAACGCTCACACTTTTTACCTGAACACCGAGATTTTAACAGCCGCAAACGTTCTTTGCTGACAGAAATGTCTCTGGGTTCGGAGACTGGAGTTGTTTATATCCCTCTCACTGTTCTTAGAATCCCATGAAGTGTGCCATCAAATATTTAACTTCGGTCAAACTTTATTTGGATAGTCCGGAAAGTCCATCTGTAGAGCATCTACAGATGGTCATACAAACTATCTGTTGATAAGCAACTGTTTGCTAAAGTTAGGGTTAGGTTTAGAATAAGGGTTAGAGTTAGGATTAGGTTAAGGGTTAAGTTTAGAGTTAGGATCAGGCTTAACGTTAGGGTTAGGGCTAGGGTTAGTAGAGAGTTAGTTGAAATGTTACTGATAGTCGCATCTACAGATGGTCTATCCAAATAAAGTGTTACCTTAACTTGTTGAACCGTGTTTGTGTTTTGTTGTTTTGGTGTGTGGGTGAGTATGATTGTGGTTGTATACAAGCGAGGTTAATAGTCAAGGTTTGGCAATTGTGCTCCTGGCTGAAGGATGTGGGACACAGAAATGTCACAATGGCTGAACAGTACTATTAATGAGACCTGTCTTGACCAACACTCTGGCACCAACCAGCTATTTCTGTACCCTGTCACACACACACACACACACACACACACACACAAACACACACACACACACACACACACACACACACACACACACACACACACACACACACACACACACACACACACACACACACACACACACACACACACACACACACACACACACACACACACACCATTCCAGTGTGTGTCCCGTGTCAGCCAGGCTTTATTGATGGCAGAGTCACCTATGCAGTGTGCTGGCCAGGTGGTCTCAGGATGGGACAGACAGCTGCCTCACTCTATTTTAGTTCAATATCAAAATAGCTGGCCTAATATGGCCATGAGACAGTGCTGTGTGTGTTATTCACACACACACACACACACACACACACACACACACACACACACACACACACACACACACACACACACACACACACACACACACACACACACACACACACACACACACACACACACACACACACACACAATCAGACAGGCAGGCAGACATTTAATCAGACAGACAGACACAAAGTTAGTAGGCAGCATGGACCCGTTGACCCCTCTGGTGTTTCATCTTGTTCCTGCTGGGCTGTCAGTCTGACAGGCTGAGGTTGAGCTTGGCTGGACAGGGTCTCCCCCGACACACTCACCAGTCAACATAGGTTCACCCATCACTATTAGGAGTGCTGTGTTGGGGGGGGGATTGAAAGTATCCTATTTCTGTGCACTTTTGTGTGTGTTTATTTGTGTGCATGTATGAGTGATTGTGTATGTGCGTGTCAGAATTTCTAACTGTCCTGGTATGTATTGGCAAGCATACTATATGTATTAGTGATTGCATTCGTGCATACATCTGCCAGTGAAAGCATTTTTAGATATGTGCATGTATGTGAATGTATTCGAGCTATGTGTATGTGACGTTTGTGTGTGTGTGTGTGTGTGTGCGTGCGGTGTGTGTTTGTGTGTGTGTGTTTTGGCCTGTGCAGCCTAGGGCTGGGCGATTCCCGATATATATATACATTTTGTAAATGTTTTTTCTAAATAAGCTTTGTTGTACAATTAAAGGTCAAATACAGTGCATTTAAACAGTCAGAAATAATATAAGGAATTCAGAGTGATGAATATATTCCTTCCACAACCATAAGACCCACTAATCATTCATCATTTAAGTTGTACCTGCTTTTTTTGCAGCAATCACTGATCTGGCTTTCAGGTCTGTCTACAAAAATGCCCTTTTTGTCACAAATGTAACCAGAGCCATGCATAATGCACATTCACTAATAACGTAGCAGGCATTATAGAAGAGGAACATAGGTCTCATAAACAATCTCTCGAGCACAAGCCCACGTTCTAGTGAGTAGCCAGATAATATTTATATTTCAAGTTTATCCAACTTGGATCTAGGTATAATTTCACAAGCTCTGAATCCAGCTGACAAGGTAGAACAGTTGAATTGTTATGAACACACCCTTCTGTCCGTCTCCAACTGTTTGAACAGCGTGCTAGCCTGTCCACTTTGTTCCCTTCTGTCCGTCTCCAACTGTTTGAACAGCGTGCTAGCCTGTCCACTTTGTTCCCTTCTGTCTGTCTCCAACTGTTTGAACAGCGTGCTAGCCTGTCCACTTTGTTCCCTTCTGTCTGTCTCCAACTGTTTGAACAGCGTGCTAGCCTGTCCACTTTGTTCCCTTCTGTCTGTCTCCAACTGTTTGAACAGCGTGCTAGCCTGTCCACTTTGTTCCCTTCTGTCTGTCTCCAACTGTTTGAACAGCGTGCTAGCCTGTCCACTTTGTTCCCTTCTGTCCGTCTCCAACTGTTTGAACAGCGTGCTAGCCTGTCCACTTTGTTCCCTTCTGTCCGTCTCCAACTGTTTGAACAGCGTGCTAGCCTGTCCACTTTGTTCCCTTCTGTCCGTCTCCAACTGTTTGAACAGCGTGCTAGCCTGTCCACTTTGTTCCCTTCTGTCCGTCTCCAACTGTTTGAACAGCGTGCTAGCCTGTCCACTTTGTTCCCTTCTGTCCGTCTCCAACTGTTTGAACAGCGTGCTAGCCTGTCCACTTTGTTCCCTTCTGTCCTTCTCCAACTATTTGAACAGCGTGCTAGCCTGTCCACTTTGTTCCCTTCTGTCCGTCTCCAACTGTTTGAACAGCGTGCTAGCCTGTCCACTTTGTTCCCTTCTGTCTGTCTTCAACTGTTTGAACAGCGTGCTAGCCTGTCCACTTTGTTCCCTTCTGTCCGTCTCCAACTGTTTGAACAGCGTGCTAGCCTGTCCACTTTGTTCCCTTCTGTCCGTCTCCAACTGTTTGAACAGCGTGCTAGCCTGTCCACTTTGTTCCCTTCTGTCCGTCTCCAACTGTTTGAACAGCGTGCTAGCCTGTCCACTTTGTTCCCTTCTGTCCGTCTCCAACTGTTTGAACAGCGTGCTAGCCTGTCCACTTTGTTCCCTTCTGTCCGTCTCCAACTGTTTGAACAGCGTGCTAGCCTGTCCACTTTGTTCCCTTCTGTCCGTCTCCAACTGTTTGAACAGCGTGCTAGCCTGTCCACTTTGTTCCCTTCTGTCCGTCTCCAACTGTTTGAACAGCGTGCTAGCCTGTCCACTTTGTTCCCTTCTGTCCTTCTCCAACTGTTTGAACAGCGTGCTAGCCTGTCCACTTTGTTCCCTTCTGTCCTTCTCCAACTATTTGAACAGCGTGCTAGCCTGTCCACTTTGTTCCCTTCTGTCCGTCTCCAACTGTTTGAACAGCGTGCTAGCCTGTCCACTTTGTTCCCTTCTGTCTGTCTCCAACTGTTTGAACAGCGTGCTAGCCTGTCCACTTTGTTCCCTTCTGTCCGTCTCCAACTGTTTGAACAGCGTGCTAGCCTGTCTACTTTGTTCCCTTCTGTCCGTCTCCAACTGTTTGAACAGCGTGCTAGCCTGTCTACTTTGTTCCCTTCTGTCCGTCTCCAACTGTTTGAACAGCGTGCTAGCCTGTCCACTTTGTTCCCTTCTGTCCTTCTCCAACTGTTTGAACAGCGTGCTAGCCTGTCCACTTTGTTCCCTTCTGTCCGTCTCCAACTGTTTGAACAGCGTGCTAGCCTGTCCACTTTGTTCCCTTCTGTCTGTCTCCAACTGTTTGAACAGCGTGCTAGCCTGTCTACTTTGTTCCCTTCTATCCGTCTCCAACTGTTTGAACAGCGTGCTAGCCTGTCTACTTTGTTTCTTTCTGTCCGTCTCCAACTGTTTGAACAGCGTGCTAGCCTGTCCACTTTGTTCCCTTCTGTCCTTCTCCAACTGTTTGAACAGCGTGCTAGCCTGTCTACTTTGTTCCCTTCTGTCCGTCTCCAACTGTTTGAACAGCGTGCTAGCCTGTCTACTTTGTTCCCTTCTGTCCGTCTCCAACTGTTTGAACAGCGTGCTAGCCTGTCCACTTTGTTCCCTTCTGTCCTTCTCCAACTGTTTGAACAGCGTGCTAGCCTGTCTACTTTGTTCCCTTCTGTCCTTCTCCAACTGTTTGAACAGCGTGCTAGCCTGTCTACTTTGTTCCCTTCTGTCCGTCTCCAACTGTTTGAACAGCGTGCTAGCCTGTCTACTTTGTTCCCTTCTGTCCGTCTCCAACTGTTTGAACAGCGTGCTAGCCTGTCCACTTTGTTCCCTTCTGTCCGTCTCCAACTGTTTGAACAGCGTGCTAGCCTGTCCACTTTGTTCCCTTCTGTCCGTCTCCAACTGTTTGAACAGCGTGCTAGCCTGTCCACTTTGTTCCCTTCTGTCAGTCTCCAACTGTTTGAACAGCGTGCTAGCCTGTCCACTTTGTTCCCTTCTGTCCGTCTCCAACTGTTTGAACAGCGTGCTAGCCTGTCCACTTTGTTCCCTTCTGTCCGTCTCCAACTGTTTGAACAGCGTGCTAGCCTGTCCACTTTGTTCCCTTCTGTCCGTCTCCAACTGTTTGAACAGCGTGCTAGCCTGTCTACTTTGTTCCCTTCTGTCTGTCTCCAACTGTTTGAACAGCGTGCTAGCCTGTCCACTTTGTTCCCTTCTGTCCGTCTCCAACTGTTTGAACAGCGTGCTAGCCTGTCCACTTTGTTCCCTTCTGTCCGTCTCCAACTGTTTGAACAGCGTGCTAGCCTGTCCACTTTGTTCCCTTCTGTCTGTCTCCAACTGTTTGAACAGCGTGCTAGCCTGTCCACTTTGTTCCCTTCTGTCCGTCTCCAACTGTTTGAACAGCGTGCTAGCCTGTCCACTTTGTCCACACGTTGAAATCAAGTGGCCTGCCTTATTTCTCATTAATGAGAACGAGTTACCAACTCCTTCTATAATTGTTTTATGCTTATTGCACAGTCATAAAACACAGACTAAACAGCTACTATAACAATCTTTATTTGATTAAAATGCTGCTAGTGATACGTGGTACCGTGATGCGCGCTACAAACTGAGCATTAATTTCCCAGAATGAATGTTCATTGGTGCATCTGTTTTAGTAGTGTCTGCTCTGCTCAAAATTTGAGGATTTGAAACACAAACAGGGTACTTTTTTTATTTAACCTTTATTTAACTAGGCAAGTCAGTTAAGAAGAAATTCTTATTTACAATGACGGCAGGGGCAGAACGACAGATTTTTACCTTGTCAGCTCGGGGATTCAATCTGGCAACCTCTCGGTTACTGGCCCAATGCTCTAACCACTAGGCTACCTGCCACTCAGTATGGTTCAAAAGGTTAACTTCTCTATTACAGTAAAATAATGTCTCAATGTGTTTCGGTGTCCATATGACTCATTCTGTTGAACCAAACCTCAAATGCAAATACTGAGTTGAAACCGTTTGTCAGAGAGTAGGAAGTAATCTCTCATCTTTTTTGTTGTGAGTGGTAGGGAGAGGGGCTTGGGAGAAAGAGGCGAAGAGAGAGCTTTCACGCTCTCCAAAATCTGTCCAAAATAAGCCCAACGCATTTCTATGTGCTTATTTTGAACCTAAACTTGTCACCTGCCTTTCTGCCTTTGAGACAACGACTCCCATTGTTAGGGAGGGGACATGAGCATCTCGTCATTATATACAGACCTCTGATGTAAATGGGAAAGTGCACAGCACAGAAGGAGCGAACGAGCCGGGACCAAAAAGACAACATGAGAACAAGCGGACATAAACGCTCATAAAAGCTAAAAATACAAAAAACCTTGAATCTGGGATACAGGCATTTGGAATATCGTGCAAAAACATGAATTCAAATGAATCAAATACATTTTATATATCGCCCAACCCTAGTGCAGCCCATAACTTCCCCAGTGGGAAGCAGTGTGTGTGATGTGGTGTGGTGGAGAAAGTTACTAACGTTTCTTCCAGAAGAGATACCTCCTATAGCAGGAGCCGGCTTTGATTCCACATAGATTCACATAGATGAAGATCCTCTCTCTTTTTTATACCGTAGCTTTGTAATCTTGAGGATGAGGATAGAAAGAGGATAGATGGGGTAAGAGGTGGTAGTGTGAACTCAGGTTAAGCCAAAACACCTACACATGTGAGCACTTTACTCACACACACACACACACACACACACACACACACACACACACACACACACACACACACACACACACACACACACACACACACACACACACACACACACACACACACACACACACACACACACACACACACACACACACAGAGAGAGAGAGAGAGAGATGTGGTAGGATATAAGGCGTCATTACCAATCTCCAATAACTCCTCAAACTCCTCACACACTCACGCACCACTTTGGACCTCCTGTCATTGGCAGAGTGCTCTTTGATTTGTTTGTGTCTCTCATAGACTAAATCGAGGGGAAATCTAAATAAAATCCATCTGTATTAAAGCCGCTGTAAACACACATCCATGTTTAAAGGCCACATTGTGTGTGTGTGTGTGTGCATGCGTGAGTGTATGTATACTTGTGTGCATGTGGCGGGGGGGGGGGGGGGGGGGGGGGGGGTAATCATTTTGTAGGTTCGGATATGAGTCAGCTACTGAGTCAAGAATGTGTTGGCCCATTTCTGGGTATAGAGTTTGTTTGTATTTTGTATCAGTCACAGTGGAACCAAAGAAAGCTATTACTGTGATTGATGCGATCACATGGCCAGTGTCAGAGCCCTCTGTGTGAGTAGAATGATTCTAGTGTTTGTGTGTGTTTCTGTTCCACGAGTGATTTGATGTGCTAGTGTCTTCTCCTGCAGTGATGTGTATGGCCTATGCAGTGACCCGTGCAGGAAAAAGTATCGGATACAAAAATTATACTGCAACTCCAGGTGCGCACACACACTCACAAACACACACTCACACTCACACTCACACTCACACTCACACTCACACTCACACACACACACACACACACACACACACACACACCATGAGATGATATATAGGCTAAGGCTATACACACAGAAATTAGGAAACAGCGCAGACACATAGACCTAGTGTGCGAGTTAGGCATTAGTGTTGAGGTAAATAAGGTATTCTCACACACTCACTCACACATTCTTTGTCACGCACACACACACGCACACATGAACAATAAAACACTAACACACACACACACAAGGGTTAAGGAGTACAGCTGTGAGCTGCTGTCGTCCCTCTCTCTCTCCCCTATCATTTGTGTTTGTTTTTTGCTTTTTGCTTATATATTTTGAATGTTAAGCATATATTTTTACTACATTTTGTAACTTTCCCCAGGTTGTTGTTGTAAATGAGAATGTGTTCTCAGTCAACACCTGGTAAAAAAAGGAATATTGAAAGAAACATTTTGACAACCCTGCTTTAAAGGTATAGTTCAGGCAAAATCTATATTTGAGTGGAATTACCCTTACCTTGAATTGTCTGATCTCTCTATTCCTCTCTCTCTTCCTCTCTGTCTCTTCCTCTCTCTCTGTCCCTCTGTCTCTTCCTCTCTCTCTCTCTCTCGCTCTCAATTCAATTAAATTCAAGGGGCTTTATTGGCATTGGAAACGTATGTTACGTAACATTGCCTAAGCAAGTGAAGTAGGTAATATACAAAAGTGAAATAAACAATCAAAATGAACAGTAAACATTACACTCACAGAAGTTCCAAAAGAATAAAGACATTACAAATGTCATATTATGTACATAGAGTTGAAGTACGAAGTTTACATACACTTAGGTTGGAGTCATTCAAACTTGTTTTTCAACCACTCCACAGATTTCTTGCTAACACACTATAGTTTTGGTAAGTCGGTTAGGACAAATTTTTCCAACAATTGTTTACAGACAGATTATTTCACTGTATCAAAATTACAGTGGGTCAAAAGTTTACATACAGAACAACAGCAAAGTACTTTGTGAAGATGCTGGAGGAAACAGTTACAAAAGTATCTATATCCACAGTAAAATGAGTCCTATATCGACATAACCTGAAAGGCTGCTCAGCAAGGAAGAAGTCACTGCTCCAAAACCGCCATAAAGAAGCCAGACTACATTTTGCAACTGCACATGGGGACAAATATTGTACTTTTTGTCCTCTGGTCTGATGAAACAAAAATAGAACTGTTTGGCCATAATGACCATTGTTATGTTTGGAGGAAATATGGGGAGACTTGCAAGCCGAAGAAAACCATCCCAACTATGAAGCACGTAGGTGGCAGCATCATGTTGTGGGGGTGCTTTGCTGCAGGAAAGGCTGGTGCACTTCACAAAATAGATGGCATCATAAGGCAGGAAAATTATGTGGATATATTGAAGCAACATCTCAAGACATCAGTCAGGAAGTTAAAGCTTGGTTGCAAATGGGTCTTCCAAATGGACAATGACCCCAAGCATACTTCCAAAGTTGTGGCAAAATGGCTTAAGGACAACAAAGTCAAGGTATTGGAGTGGTCATCACAAAGCCCTGACCTCAATCGCATAGAACATTTGTGGGCAGAACTGAAAAAGTGTGTTCGAGCAAGGAGGCCTACAAACCTGACTCAGTTACACCAGCTCTGTCAGGAAGAATGGGCCAAAATTCACCCAACTTATTGTGGGAAGCTTGTGGAAGGCTACCCGAAACAATTGTCCCAAGTTAAACAATTTAAAGGCAACCCACTGGGAATGTGATGAAAGAAATACAAGCTAAAATATACAATTCTCTCTACTATTATTCTGACATTTCACATTCTTAAAATAAAGTGGTGATCCTAACTGACCTAAAACAGGGAATTTTTACTTGGATTAAATGTCAGGAATTGTCAAAAACTGAGTTTAAATGTATTTGGCTAAGGTGTATGTAAACTTCCGACTTCAACTGTATACCGTTCTGTAACGATGTACAAATGGTTAAAGTACAAAAGGGAAAATAAATAACCATAAATATGGGTTGTATTTACAATGGTGTTTGTTCTTCACTGGTTGCCCTTTTCTCATGGCGAAGGGCCACAAATCTTGCTGCTGTGACTGCACACTGCAGTATTTCACCTAACAGATATGGGAGTTTATCAATGTTTGATTTGTTTTCAAATTCTTTGCGGGTCTGTGTGATCTGTGAGAAATATGTGTCTCTAACGTGGTCATACATTTGTCAGGAGGTTAGGAAGTGTGGCTCAGTTTTCACCTCATTTTGTGGGCAGTGGGCACATAGCCTATGGCATCCTCTCTCAATAGCAGGGCTATGCTCACTAAATCTGTACATAGTCAAGGATTTTCTTCATTTGGGGTCAGTCACAGTTGTCAGGTATTCTGCCAGTGTGTACTCTCTGTTTAGGGCCAGATAGCCCAATTTGCTAAATTTTTTGGTATAGTTATCTCTCTCTCTCTATCAGTAATCTATCTGTCAACATGGTAATTAATCCACACAGTAAAGTAAGCAGGACTACTGAACTATCCTGCTCCATCTCACATTTTCCTCCTCCTCCTCACTCTCTCCTTCTCGCTCTCTTTATCTCTCCCACTCCCCCTCAGTTGGAGGCCTGCTCGTTTGTTGAATGTGTAAGTCTGTGATGTGTTTAGTGTAAGTGAGTCCTGCTTAGCCGTCTCGTTTTACACTAATGGACTAAGAAGGCAGCAGGGGGTAACACACAGGAGAACGTATGTGTTGTCCCACAGGGCCACTGTGTCCGCTGGTGTTATTCCAGGCATTTTAAATAGAGACGGATTTCAATCTGGAAAACCAGGGTTGTGTTTACTATAGGCACCAATGAGAGAAAACATGTCCAAACTGAAAATGGAAAAAGAAAAGTCAGAAAGTCAGTGAACTCACTGGCCAATCGGTGACATCAATTCATGAATCAAACCAGCAGACACTGCAGCTCACAGAGGACTGGAGTTGAGAAACACTGATTCAGATGTTAAACTGTGAACCGCGAGGTTGGAACTGTGTTTGTGGGAGTATTTCAAGGCATCAAAACACATGGAGGCAAAACCACAGTGAAAACAGGAAGTGATGTTGTTTTATGTATATACACTTAAATCATCCAAATAGGTTTGATCTCAGAGGCCAAATAAAAGGCCTGTTGTCTATTTCACTCTACTACACATACATCCGATATTGCACATTTACTGCCCTGGCAACCATACAGCACAGGTGTTCAGACCACAAACACAACTCAGTCCAAAATAGTTTTAAAAGGTCCAAGTTTTTGGGAAATCTCATTTTTCATTTCTAGCTATTGGTGAAAGGCCTGGAGGCCAACCAAGCACATGGTGGCAGACCAAGCAGCCAATGAGCCCTGAATTGTTCCAAGTATTATTTTAAAGAGGAGTTACTCATTGAGAGATTAGGAAGTTGAGGTTCAGAATGATGTTCAGATTTAGAACGCAACAAAAAGGGGAAGAGAAACTAGGCTATGAGCAACTGTCTTCTGTGGAACCTAACAATCTGGTGACCGCGTGCGTTTCACAAGTACGACCCTTCAGATCATCAGCCAGGCAAAAACATGATTAAATAGAACTCCCATCTACTCCCCTGCCCTGGAGACGTGTGCGCGCGCACACACACACACACACACACACGTAGTTCCTAGCAGTCACTGCATCATATCTACGACTTAGAGTTGCCTCATCTAGACTGATGTTGCAAGGGAAATCAGCTCAGTAACTCAGTGTCGCTTCATAAGCCAGTTCAATCAGGACACTGGAAGGCTACCATAGTTCACAAATTAGCATAGAATTGGGTAGGTTTCCTAATTTTGCTTTCCTAAGCGTCAATGCTTTCCCTCATTGAACTAACAGCTCTCATTATACATTATACGGCCATTCATTCGGCTCACTATTGGTGCACTGAAAATCTATACCATGATTGTGTTCACCAACGATTATTTATTTATCACTAATGCCTTATTTAGCAATTCCAGAGAGAGACATTTTCCAAATGGCTTTGAAGTTTGAGAGGAAGGAAAAATGACAGAGAGAACAGAAAAGGATTTGTCTGGAAAAGTCAATGTTTGGAGAGTAAAGAGAGAGAAACAGAGCGAGAGGTTACCCACTATTTACAACCCCAGAGAACTCTGGGACTCAAACCTCTTAACGTTTGAGGTGGGCGTCTGCATCTATTATATATGACATCATCACTGGCCCACCCCAATACTGACCCCTACTTCATGGAGTGCTGAAGTCAAGAGGTTTCAGGTGTCTAAAGAAATCAGAGAGACCATTATTTTTTTTAAAGGAGGAAAACTAATGCCCCTGCCAAGTAGGAAATTAATATTTAGGGCTTGTGACATTTGCTTACGTCCCCAGTGCAGTTTACAGCCAGGGCGAGAGGCAGATAGCTGCGGTGTCCTACTGTCTGACAGGCTAGCTACAGTGGTGTCTGGGACAGCCTATCTGACAGGGGCCACATGCACAGGGCATGAGTGGATACACTGTGTGCACAGGATTTATGTGGTAACGACACATTTATTGCCACATACATTTGACACAGTGCAAGAGAGAGAGAAGGGGGCCATACCACAGGATGTTGGTGGCACCTTAATTGGGGAGGACGGGCTCCTGGTAATGGTTGGAGCAGAATCAGTGGAATGGTATCAAATACATCAAACACATGGTTTCCATGGTTCCCATGTGATTGATGGCATTCCTTTCACTTCGTTCCAGCCATACATATGCTGGATCTAGAGCTGTGCTGGATCTAGACAAATTAGCAGAGGTGGGACCAAGTCATTGTTTTACAAGTCAAAACTAAGTCTCAAGTCTTAGCAATCAAGTCCCAAGTCAAGACATGCAAGTATCAAGTCAAGTCCCAAATCCTAAACTTTGAGTTTCGAGTCCTAAACAAGTTATAATGTGCTCTTCACCAAATGTAATACCATTTCAGATTTTTAACAAGAGTAATAGTTAGTATATTACATTTATGCAAATCATGAATGCTTTTAAAAATATCTATACATTTTACTACTTTCCAAAGAAATGTTATATTTCCATGGAAATACATGGGTATTCATGAGAAGGACCCCCCCAATAGTGATCGACTATCGAGGATCGCTATGGAGCGCAATCGGGCTATGTAGGCGTGTACACAATCGCCCAACCTTAACACACACACACTCTGTGTGGTTACAGTAGGCTAAAGTATGCAAATGGTTTTAGGAACAGCAGTAAAATCAGACAGGATTTAGGCTACCAACTGCCTAGCCAGTTGTAGCTCAATCTTGGGTGCAATGATCATGTTCCCGCACTGACTGACTGAGTGGAGGCTCATTGAGTTAATGTTACATTAGCCTACATGCTACACTAGTAAAGTTATAAATTACATAGCTGTCGGCTATATTAGCCACGACTTACCGTTCTTTGTGCAGCTTCAAATGCCGAACAAAGTTGGAAATTGTTGCGCTCCGTCTGTAACTTTCTTCCCGCATGTTTTGCAAGTTGCAATCAGTTTTTTGTTGATACAACATAGTCTTTATATCCGAAAATAATAATTTTGGGCATCATCTTTCCAAGGGCTCCATCTGAATTTACCCGCCGACGTTCCTCTGCACTGCCACGCACAACTTTTTCTCAGCTGGCACAATTTGATTGGCTGCTGTCCGATTCAAACTGTAATCTGTTAAATGAAGAGTTGATGCACTGCACACTTTTTTAATAGCATCATTTTTAATATTTGGGCTTGGGGAGGGTATCAAGTCAGTTTGAGTCAAAAGGCTCAAGTCCAAGTCAAGTCACGAGTCATTGGTGTTAAAGTCAATGTCGAGTTGCAAGTCATATTTGTGATTCGAGTCTGACTCGAGTCCAAGTCATGTGACTCAAGTCCACACCGCTGCAAATTAGTATCTGTATTTCTACCAAAGACCACTACTGGTACTACTACAGGTTTTGCTGACTGTCATGCTAATGCCTCTGTACTTTGTATTTTACAAATACTGTGCCTCTATTGCTGCTACAGTATTTTACTATTGCCTTATCTATGAAGCAGCTGTTGATACCACGCATTACATTTGTACCGTATTACCACTAATACTTGTATTATTGGACCTAATTGCTGTATAATAATGTTTCTCAAAGCCAAGCGAGGACAAGAGAGGCGGAGAGTGTCTAAGACAAGCACATGGTTTAGCTACAGTTCCTAAAATCACAGGGGTGGACCAAACATTACAGCTCTGTTTACCTTACGCCTGATTCCCTCCAATGTTATTCTGGATGTCTTTGTCATTACCCCATTATTTAAGTTTTATATGTAAGACTTGGGTCAACATTGAAGTGAAATGTTTTGTAGCCAAAGAAACCAAGTGTTGCTTAATATGAGGTTAGTGTGAGGGAATGGAGTGGGGTTGACGTGGGGGCGTGGGTGGGGGTACGGGGGACGGAGGACGGGGGATTCGTAGTTTGTTTGCGGGGAGTGAAAACACATGACTTTGGCCCCAAAGAGGGCCGCAGAGAGGATTCGTTAGCGTCAGTGGTCAGGATGAAACGTGAGGAGAAGATAAAGTATCTGAATCAGTTTTATATCTCCGTAAGGGGGGAGCCCTTACTTACCCCCTGCTGCACTACCTCAACCAATCATCAGTCAGCAGCATACCACCCTGCATACCACTGCTGGCTTGCTTCTGAAGCTAAGCAGGGTTGGTCCTGGTCAGTCCCTGGATGGGAGACCAGATGCTGCTGGAAGTGGTGTTGGAGGGCCAGTAGGAGGCACTCTTTCCTCTGGTCTAAAAAATATCCCTTTAGGCAGTGATTGGGGACACTGCCCTGTGTAGGGTGCCGTCTTTCGGATGGGACGTTAAATGGGTGTCCTGACTCTCTGAGGTCATTAAAGATCCCATGGCACTTATCGTAAGAGTAGGGGTGTTAACCCCGGTGTCCTGGCTAAATTCCCAATCTGGCCCTCAAACCATCATGGTCACCTAATAATCCCCAGTTTACAATTGGCTCATTCATCACCCTCCTCTCCCCTGTAACTATTCCCCAGGTCGTTGCTGCAAATGAGAATGTGTTCTCAGTCAACTTACCTGGTAAAATAACGGAAAAATAAAATAAATAAATCACATGTGGCTAATCTCTGTCTCGAAACAGGCTACGCAAACTCAGCCCACGCAAACTCAGCCCACGCAAACTCAGCCCACGCAAACTCAACCCACGCAAACTCAGCCTCTGCTGAAACTACTTAAGTTGCGTTTACACATGCTACTATTCCTTTAACATGTGCTACACAAAGTCTGCCCACCTCTTCTTCTCTGTTCTGAGATCATACTTTGATGTCTGTAATTCCAGGGCAAACACACCAGTCACATCCAAGTACAAAGAGAGAGAGGAAGAGAGAGCAATTTGGGGGCAGAAAGAGTGTCTGTGGGAGATATAAAGAGAGAGGAGAGAAACACAGAGAGAGGCAGAGAAACAGAGAGTGGGGAGAGAGAATGAGAGAAGCACAGAGTTAGAGAAAGAGTGCCTCATTCACATTAACCGGCTTTGATCTGCTAATGGGGTGTTGGCCCTCCTCCAGGTGGGATGTGTCACCATGGGCAACCAGACAAGAGGAGGCTGATAAGGTAGGTCTGCTCTGGGTGCTGGAACCTCTCAGACTAAACACATTACAGACAGAGGCCATTCTAAGGTAGGCTCGGACAGCGAAGGAGAACAGCAAGAGAGGTGCAGATATAAGGCACAGGATTCAGTCACAGAACACTACAGTTTAAATGAATGCAGAGCAGCATACTTGACAAGATATAGCGCATTTTGAAAACTGTGTTTTTAAACTGTCCAAATATCCCTCTGAATCTAGTATGGCATAAGCTGTGGCAACTGATTTGGGAGATCTGCCCACCAAAGGGAGAGCTGTCGGGTGGAGGTGGGCAAAGTGACAGATTACTAAGAGTTATATTCAGTTTTACACTTGAACTCTCATGACTGTCTCTCCTGCTCTTTCTCTCTCTTTCTTTTTCTCTTTCTCTCTCTCCTCCTACCATATCTCACTCTCTTCTTAACTGCTGCTACCGCATTTCTCTCTTTTGTTCCCAATCCCTCTTCTTCACCTTTGAACTCTTGATTGTCTCTGTCTGTTTCTCTCCTGGTCTTCCTTTCTTACCACTCCTATCTCTCCTGCTCTCTTGTTCTGTCTTTACTTTTCCCATTCCCTCTCCCCTTCTGTCCCTCCTCCCTTCTCCCACATTCCCTCTCCCCTTCTGTCCCTCCTCCCAACTCTCCCACATTCCCTCTCCCCTTCTGTCCCTCCTCCCCTCTCCCACCTCTTTGAACTCTCTTTGATGGTCCTGAGGATTAGTTGAGTCTGTCTGTAGGGGTGTGCTGTAGGGGTGTGTAGGTGTGTGATGGAGGGCCTTTCCCACAGAATAACCATCCCCAATCCCCTAGCATGTGAACAAGCCTCTGGTTATTTTTGCTTGTTTTTTAGGGGTGTTTGGATGTATGACAGAGGGACTTTCCACAGAATATTTATAGTCATAATTAGCTGCCTTGTAACTATAACTATCATCATCATCACCACTATGTGGTGGACAGCCCACAATCTTAGTCTCCATACTTCACAGTGAGATGATGAGTTCCTTGGCCTGTTCTCATCCCAGGAGCATTGATCATTCCCGTTCTCCCACCATCATATCAGTCACATCAGTCAGAACCGTACTGTATGGGATACACAGATGGAATAATGACTTTGACTCTGTGACTTGTAGTGTGAGAATTTGTGCTAGCTTAGCAGGGGTTAAACAGCAGTTCTGTACATTAACACTTCCAGGAGCACAGACATAACGTAAAACGTTTAATTAACAATTAAAAGCTGAGTCTGAAATAGCCTCATGTCCTTTTTAATAGCCGGTCATCGGCACACATTTCAGCAAATAAACACCTGTTTCAAATAAACGCTGGGTCTAAATGAATTGTTTACAAGTGAACTTCAGTGAGATTATGCAAAAGAAGATTGCGTAGAGCAACATCATTGTGATGGATGAGACAGCAGTGTGGTTTGACATGTTCGGGTCACAGTCTTGGGGAGTAGTTAACTACATGTAGTCTAACTAGTAATTTAACTACATTTTGCAGTAGCTTGTTGGTAGTTGAACTAAATTCTAATCTAGGTAGTGTTTTCAGAAGTTCATTACTTTTTACCATGTAGCGGTGTAGCTAACTACTGGAACTACACACAAGTTTCTCGGCATCAGACCTGCATAATTCTCACTTGAAACATAGTTTTTGTGTTTAATAAGCGAAATTACATATTCTTACAACCTTATCCTGCAGTCGAATAACCAGAAGCGCCCACTAGTGGCCCCATGGGTGGGATTTATATTTTTCATAGTTTCATCATTTAACATTATTACATTTTTCCCTGAAAATACAGTGTTTCTCTGTCAAACAGGCCCTCAGCCAGACAAATCACCAGTTGAGATCTTTATCAGCCTCTCTTCCCTCCAACACAGGGCCAGAAATCACCAGCTGTCAGCAGGGCCATAAATCCCCAGCTGCCTGCCCCTCCTCAGTTCCCTCACACCTATCTGTCAAAAGTGCACCAAAACTAAAAACCTAAACTCAGAGAACTCCTTTTCCAATACACAAACAATATTACCGACTTTAAAAGTGGAATAAAAAAAGCCATGTTACATACACTAAATAGCCAAATGTTATAAACGGTGCACTATCCTTCTCTCAGCACATATCAAAGCTGCAAGTTAAAGTTAAATCTAGACTTGGTTTCCTCTATTGTAATCGCTCCTCTTCCACCCCAGCTGCCAAACTAACCCTGATTCAGATGACCATCCTTCCCATGTTAGATTACAGAGACATCATTTATAAATCGGCAGGTAAGGATGCCCTCGAGCAGCTAGATGTTCTTTACCATTCGGCCATGAGATTTGCCACCAATGCTCCTTATAAGACACATCACTGCACTCTATACTCCTCTGTAAACTAGTCGTCTCTATATACCCATCGCAAGACCCACTGGTTGATGGTTATTTATAAAACCCTCTTAGGCCTCACTCCCCCCTATCTGAGATATCTACTGCAGCCCTCATCCTCCACATACAACACCAGTTCTGCCAGTCACATTCTGTTAAAGGTCCCCAAAGCACACACATCCCTGGATCGCTCCTCTTTTCAGTTCGCTGCAGCTAGCAACTGGAAAGAGCTGCAACAAACACTCAAACTGGACAGTTTTATCTCAATCTCTTCATTCAAAGACTCAATCATGGACACTCTTACTGACAGTTGTGACTGCTTTGTGTGATGTATTGTTGTCTCTACCTTCTTGCCCTTTGTGCTGTTGTCTGTGCCCAATAATGTTTGTACCATGTTTTGTGCTGCTACCATGTTGTGTTGCTACCATGTTGTTGTTATGTTGTGTTGCTACCATGTTGTTGTTATGTTGTGTTGCTACCATGTTGTTGTTATGTTGTGTTGCTACCATGTTGTTGTTATGTTGTGTTGCTACCATGTTGTTGTTATGTTGTGTTGCTACCATGTTGTTGTTATGTTGTGTTGCTACCATGTTGTTGTTATGTTGTGTTGCTACCATGTTGTTGTTATGTTGTGTTGCTACCATGTTGTTGATATGTTATGTTGCTACCATGTTGTTGTTATGTTATGTTGCTACCATGTTGTTGTTATGTTGTGTTGCTACCATGTTGTTGTTATGTTGTGTTGCTACCATGCTGTGTTGTCATGTGTTGCTGCCTTGCTATGTTGTTGTCTTAGGTCTCTCTTTATATAGTGTTGTGTTGTCTCTCTTGTTGTGATGTGTGTTTTGTTCTAAATTTATATTGTATTTATTTAAAAAATATATATCCTAGGCCCCCGTCCGTGCAGGAGACCTTTTGCCTTTTGTTGAATAAGAATAAGAATTAGTTCTTAACTGACTTGCCTAGTTAAATAAAGGTTAAATCAAATCAAATCAAAAAAAGTAAGTGGACACTCGCTTGTCGAACATCTCATTCCAAAATTATCGGCATTACTATGGAGTTGGTTCCCCCCTTTGCTGCTATAACAGCCACTCTTCTGGAAGGGTGGAATAACAGCCACTAGATGATGGAACGTTGCTGCAGGGACTTACTTCCATTTAGCCACAAGAGCATTAGTGAGGTTGGCCACTGATGTTTGGCGATTAGGCTCGCAGTCTGCGTTCCAATTCATCCCAAAGGTGTTCGATGGGGTTTGAGGTCAGGGCTCTGTGCAGGCCAGTCAAGTTCACACCGATCTCAACAAACCATTTCTGTATGGACCTCGCTTTGTGCACAGGGGCATTGTTATGCTTAAACAGAAAAGGGCCTTCCCTAAATGGATGCCCATAATCATATAGAATGTCATTGTATGCTGTGCAATTAAGATTTCCCTTCACTGGAACTAAAAGGCCTAGCCCGAACCATGAAAAAGTGAGGAGCTTGCAGGGCACTATTGTGTTGAATGCTGAGCCATGGTCAATGAATAGCATTCTCACGTAAGTGTTCGTCTTGTCCAGGTGGGAGAGGGCAGTGTGGAGTGCAATAGAGATTGCATCATCTGGGAATCTTTTGGGGCAGTATGCGAATTGGAGTGGGTCCAGGGTGTCTGGGATGATGATGTTGTTGTGAGCCATGACCAGCCTTTCAAGTCATTTCATGGCTACAGATATGATTGTTAAGCGGCGATAGTCATTTAGACAGGTTACCTTGGCGTTCTAGGCTACAGGGACTATGGTGGTCTGCTTGAAACATGTAGGTCTTATAGACTGCGTCAGGGAGAGGTTGAAAATGTCAGTGAAGACACTTTCCAGCTGGTCAGTGGATGCTCTATGTTTAAAGGTCTTACTCACATTGGCTAGGGAGAACGAGATCACACAGTCCTCCGGTACAGCTGGTGCTCTCATACATGGTTCAGTGTTGCTTGCCTCGAAGTGAGCTTAGAAGGTATTTAGCTCGTCTTTTAGGCTCTGGGCAGCTCTCGGCTGGGCTTCCCTGTGTTCATTTGGAAGCCCTGCCACATCCGACGAGCGTCAGAGCCGGAGTAGTAGGATCCGATCATAGTCCTTTATTTTGACTTTTTGATGGCTCGTTGGAGGTTGTATCAGGATTTCTTATAAGCATCCGGATTAGTATCCCGCGCCGTGAAAGCGGCAGCTCAAGCCTTTAGCTCAGTGCGAATGCTGCCTGTAATCCATGGCTTCTGATTGGGATCAGTATATACGGTCACGGAGGGGACGACGTCGTCAATACACTTATTAATTAAGCCGGTGACTGATGTGGTAAACTCCTTATTGATGTTATCGGACGAATCCCGGAACATTTTCCAGTTTATGTTAGGGAAACAGTACTGTAGCTTAGCATCCACAGACCACTTCCATCGGACCACTTCCGTATTGAGTGTGTCACTGATTTGAGTTTTTGCTTGTAAGCAGGAATCAGAAGGAAAGAGTTAAGGTCAGATTTTCCAAATGGAGGGTGAGGGAGAGCCTAACATCATTCCTGAAGTAAAATAGAAAAATAAATATTCAAAATGCTTGAAAAATGCCATAAATCCAGCACAAGTCTACACATTGTGTTCAAGGTAACGTACATGAATGTGGGGTAGCGTTAGCCAGCCCTAAGACAGATAACAGTATCATAACAACAACATGTTTCCAATAAAGGACGCATCAAACTGGTTATGCCATTGAAGAATCCACGTTGAGCAGGCCAAAATACTAATGTCTAACTTCATGAAAGTGTTCTTTAATGTATTTACTTTGTTGTTTATGGCACCTATAAAACTGGAGTTGATAGAAGAATCTTCCCGACTTGTGTGCGGTAGGCTAAATGTGACTCGTTTCAGGAAACTAGGTGTATGTCGCTCGTCACTACTTCACAGGAAAGTTATTTCAAAGTAAACTTTTAATTTTTATCAAAATGTGTTTTTTGGCAGAAATGCCTTCTGGAACATGTGAACTTTCATGTGCCTTAATAACAAACTTGTATGCCATCTGTAAATATGAATAAATTGTTAAATTACGAGCCTTGTTGGTTAAGCCACAGAAAAAGTGAGCAACCTTCCCGCTAGCCATGATTGGCTGAGATAATGAGTGGGCTGAGCATGCTGAGAGATGAGTTCGGATTGGTTTGCCAACTCGCTTCTGTCTATTTGAGCTGGTTAGTATGTGTAGATAATCCTGTCTAATGCGGCTTTGAAAAAAATATATACAATACCATTAAAAAGTTTGGGGTCACTTAGAAATGTCCTTCTTTTCTAAAGAAAAGTAAATTTTTTGTCCATTAAAATAACATCAAATTGATCAGAAATACAGTGTAGACATTGTCAATGTTGTAAATGACTATTGTAGCTGGAAACGGCAGATTTTTTATGGAATATTGTCACGCCCTGGCCTTAGTATTCTTTGTTTTCTTTATTATTTTAGTTAGGTCAGGGTGTGACATGGGGAATGTTTGTGTTTTGTTGGTTTTGGGTGTTTCTATGGTAAAGGAGTTGTTGGGTGTAGTATATGGGTTTGTGTTGAGTACATGTGTCTAGCGTTGTCTATGTATGTTTAGTTGTCTAGGAGAGTCTATGGTTACCTGAATGAGTTCCCAATTAGAGACAGCTGATTTCGGTTGTCTCTGATTGGGAGCCTTATTTAGGGTAGCCATAGGCTTTCATTTGTTGTGAGTAGTTGTCTATGTGATACGTTTGTAGCCAGTGTGTGCACATCGTTGTTTAGCTTCACGATCGTTTTCTTGTTTTGTTTAGTTCGTAAGTGTGTTTGTTTCGTTTGCCTTCTTCGTCAATAAAAAGGAGATGGCTTATTTTCCTAAAGCTGCGTTTTGGTCCGTCAATCCTCCACACGATCGTGACAAATATCTACATAGGCATACAAAGGCCCATTATCAGCAACCATCACTCCTGTGTTCCAATGGCACGTTGTGTTATCATTTTAAAAGGCTAATTGATCATTAGAAAACCCTTTTACAATTATGTTAGCACAACTGAAAACTGTTATGCTGATTAAAAAAGCAATAAAACTGGCCTTCTTTAGACTAGTTGAGTATCTGGAGCATCAGCATCCGCTGTCAAAAAAACGTAAATTGTTAGCAGCAGCACAGTTGCAGTCACCAACGCTCTGGATAACATAAAAAAAGCCTAACCGGCTCTGCTAGGGCGAGTAAAATGGTCAGAGTGAGCTATTCTCTCATTTCTGTCTGGAAGTAGCTTGCAAGCTATCCAACGTTAAACAGTTAGCTTGGGTGCTTGACTGCTGTTGTTAGGACAGAATGCTCGGATCAACCCTTAAAGATATGGGTGGGTCTAAAGCTTAAGAGGCCGTGAATGATGCTGAAAAAATATGTACCAAAATATTCAAAGGCCATTTTCTCAAAAGTGAGGTTACAAGTTTATCAACTTTCAAAGCAGAATTACTTTCCCATTGTTTCTCAATTGTAGTGTATGTTATATCATTTTCGAGGTCTAAGTCTCTACTTTTATCCAATGTAAAAAACACAATTTAAAATGTATAAGACAAGACTTAAGTCTGAATCTTCCTTGTGCCAAATTACAGGAAGTAATGGAGTTGCTACTGTAGCATCTCTGATTCAAGTTTTTCTGCCAATAAAGTTATCGATTTTCATTGACTGAAAGACATTTCATAAACAGAGCTGACAGGATTCCATATTCCACGTCAGATGCATAGTGTTTTATAATATATTTAAATCTGAACATTTTGTTCATATTATAATTTGTCTTATGTTACCGCTCCATCCCTTTCTTTAGGCTAAGCCAATGACTGTATGGAAGCTACTAGCTACACAAGCTCAATTGCTTTCTATGAAACCTGATTGCACGTCACACGATGTAGCTAGCAGTATAACAATAACTAAGCATTCTAGCTATAACACCAATAATCAATATCCAATGTTGCTACTTACAAGTAATGTCCAGCAGCAATAACGTTATCCCTTGCTTTCTCGAATGCGTCTGCCACCAAAACAAGTCCACCGGCTTGAATAGCAACTAGCCATGTTGGGGTCCAAGCATTTTGGTGGGGGATGGGCAGTGCTGGCTACGTACTGTATATGTGACTCAAATACCGTTAGGATAGACTGAAGGTGATGCTGTTGAATTACGAAGATCTACCATATTGATACAAAAGTGCAGCGTGCCAGTAGATCATGTTTGCCAACTGTATTGTCTGAGAGGCACGCGCTGAGTCACTGCATAGGTAGGGATATGCATACATTCTATATTGTGATTAGTCAACCAAACAGTACAAGTTATGCATTGTTGGAAATCTCAAAGACGGTAGACACCAAATATTTGCGCATCTTTACCAAAAATCGATTTACGCATAGCCAAATCGTCAATACATTAGCATTAGTCATTTTGGATTATGCGAATAAGGACATATGTTCCGTTACATCTGAAAGTATTATCAAAAGGTCATCATGGAATAATTACATAACAACCAAAGCTTAAATAAAAGTCAGCCATTATAGGCCTCCCAAGTGGCACAGCGGTCTAAGGTACTGCATCACAGTGTTGCGGCATCACTACAGCCTGAAGTTTGATCCCAGGCTGTGTCACAACCGGCCGTGACCGGGAGTCCCATAGGGCGGTGGACAATTGGCCCAGAGTCATCCAGGTTTGGCCGGGGGGCTTTTTTTGGCTCATCGTGCTCCAGCGACTCCTCCAGCTGGCCGTGCGCTTGCAGGCTGACTTCGATCGTCAGTTGAATGGTGTTTTCTCCCAACATTGGTGCAGCTGGCTTCCGGGTTAAGCGGTGGGTGTTGTGTTTCAGAGGAGGCATAACTCAACCATTGCCTCTCCCGAGCCCGTCAGGGAGTTGCAGCGATGAGACAAGACCATCATCCCGAAATTGGGGAGAAAAAGAGGGAAAAAATTACAATACTTCATTTTTTTTAATAAAAAAAAATTGCTTACTGGTGGTTTATTGGAAAATGTATTGTTTTGATCAAACCGGATGTGCATGTGTGTCAACGGCTGACATGTGAGCAGTGAAAATACACTGCATGGTCAAATGGATGTGCACACCCCTTCAAATGAGTGGATTCGGCTATTTCAGCCACACCTAACAGGTGTATAAAATCAAGCACGCAACCTTGCAATCTCCATAGACAAACACTGGCAGTAGAATGGCCTTACTGAAGAGCTCAGTGACTTTCAACATGGCACCGTAATAGGATGCAATCTTTCCAACAAGTCAGTTCGTCAAATTTCTGCCCTGCTCGAGCTTCCCCTGTAAGTGCTGTTATTGTGAAGTGGAAATGTCTAGGAGCAACAACGAAGGCTACACAAGCTCACAGATTAGGGGCCGCCGAGTGCCGAAGCACGTGGCTTGTAACAATTGTCTGTCCTCGATTGCAACACTCACTGCCGAGTTCCAAAGCAACGTCAGCACAAGAACTGTTCATCGGGAGCTTCATGAAATGGGTTTCCATGGCCGAGCAGCCACACACATGCCTAAGATCCCCATGCGCAATGCCAAGCGTCGCCTGGATTGCTGTAAAGCTCACCACCATTGGACTCTGGAGCAGTGGAAACACGTTTTCTGAAGTGATGAATCACGCTTCACCATCTGGTGGTCTGATGGACTAATCTGGGTTTGGCGGATGTCAGGAGGACGCTACCTACCTGAATGCATAGTGCTAACTGTAAAGTTTAGTGGAGGAAGAATAATGGTCTGGAGCTGTTTTTCGTGGTTCGGGCTAAGCCTCTAAGTTCCAGTGAAGGGAAATTTTAACGCTACACCATAAAATAACATTTTAGACGATTCTGTGCTTCCAACTTTGTGGCAACAGTTTGGGGAAGGTCCTTTCTGTTTCAGCATGACAATGCCCCTGTGCACAAGGCGAGGTCCATACAGAATTGGCTTGTCGAGATCAGTGAGGAAGAACTTCACTGGCCAGCACAGAGCCCTGACCTCAACCCCATTGAACACCTTTGGGAGGAATGGGAATGCCGACTACGAGCCAGGCCTAATCACACAACATCAGTGCCCGGCCTCACTAATGCTCTTGTGGCTGAATGGAAGCAAGTCCCCGCAGCAATGTAACAACATCTAAAGCCTTCTCAGAAGAGTGGAGGCTTTTATAGCAGCAAAGGGGGGACCGACTCTATACTAATGCCCATGATTTTGGAATGAGATATTCGACGAGCAGGTGTCCACATACCTTTGGCTATTTAGTGTATATAACATGGTCACTCGCTTTTGAAAGAAATCCTGAATTTGACCCCAAAGTGATCTCTTCTTGCAGTTTGTAGTCATTCACATTTCAGATCTTTCACATAGTAGTTTGGATATTAACTACTTTTTCAAACCAACTTTAGTTAAGTCAACTTAAAGGGTAGCTTTAGTGTAGCTTCCCCTACACTGTTGGCTCAACTACATAGATTACAAGGTGCAACGGGGCACAACAAGTCAGAGAAGGGTGCTGAAGCGTGAAATCAGGGGTAATGATAGGCAGCCTAGTCTTTGCAAGTCTGATCTGCGATAGATTTGTTATTATAATGTTTATACTGGTCTTACTGGTCACAATAAACAGCATGGTCGTATTTTCAAAAGCTGTGTGCATTAAGGAAATAGATGCATGGCTTAAATAGAAACCCGTCTCTAATAAGAGCCAGTTGTGTTCAGTGATTGAAGCAAATAAACGTCTTGGCTATTTATTTAAGTTTTATGGTATTCAGAAATAGAGAGTAACATTCTAAAAACACATTCCTCAAAGGGCTAACTGGATGTATGTAGGTTAAAGCTCATGGAAAACATACAGTATGTCCAACACTACTGGAGGGTTTCCTCATATTCATGGAGAGGGAGATGAGAAGAGGAGGAGTGGAGAGGGAGAGAGAGAGAGAGAGAGAGAGAGGGAGAACAAGGTTCATTGGTTCCCAACCTCCTGCAGAGCTTCAGTGGCTCTCACTGTCACCCCTCACAACTCTCATTCTCCTCTCATCCCTCTCTCCTCACCCTTTTCTCACCCCCATCTTTTCGCACCCTCACAACCCCATCTGTATCCCTCTCTTCCTCCCATACCTCCCCCACCACTCTTCCTGCCACTTGGCTCCTGTCCCCTTCTCTCTCCCCTTCTCTCTAGTCCCAGGGCACAGCTGTAGGCTGTAGATTAAATTAGATCTGAGGCTCCACTGCCTGACTTCTGGTCAATATTGACTCTTCCTACAAAGCTGAGCGAGCGAGAGCGAGAGAGCGAGAGAGCGAGAGAGAGAGAGAGAGAGAGAGAGAGAGAGAGATCTCCGTGACCTCTGGGCCTGACTGTTTGACAGGTCATATTTCTGAATTAGACCTGACATTAGAGGGCACTTTCCTTCATTAAGCATTCATTAGGCAAGATCTGCTATGGAGGGAGGGAGCGAGGGAGGGATATTGAGGGGAGAATGAAATGAGAAAGAAAGCTAGAATATTTGTCTCTTGAGGCCCAGTTGTTCCCTAACTTATTTCTCTGTTTTCACACGCAGTACACACACATGCACGCACGCAAACACACACACACACGCACATACAGGGACTGTATGTTCTGAGTCTTACCTCTTATCTCTGTCCATCTATGTCACATGCATGTTTTGGCATGCAGTCTTGCCCCAGGTGACAATAATCACTGTCTTTTGTGTCTCAACAAGGTTCCCTCATCCTTTCCCCCCTCACTCTCTACAGACACGCATAGAGGGGCAGCAAGCATGACTGCACACACACACAGACACACACACAAACCTAGACCCCCACCCCGACCCCCACCATCTCCTCTCTCCCACCAGTAGGACGTCCCAGTGCACTTTTCCACATCACTCTTTTGTTCTTTCCTTCTGTCTGTGAGCAAGTGTGTTTGGTTTCCTTCCTTTCTTTTCCTGCTCTCTCGCTCTCTCTCCCATGTTCACTTCATTTGTCTGGCTGGCTCCGACGAGAGTTCCACCAAGACGGTTCTCTTTGTGTTCTGTGTCAGAATCGTCATAGTAACAGCAGCATAGAACATGAATGTTGACCCCATGGAACATGAACACACCGAGTTACACAGACAAATTGGTCTCAGACAAACATATTAAGCATTAGTCATAGTTATATGCCGGTCTTGTAGTTAATTAGCATTACGACTATGTTATGGTTTGATAGCATTAGCGGATATGAATCCAAGCTGGCATAGCAGTCGGACGTGTGTTTGTTTTGTCCCGTCTTGTCCCATGTAAAATAGTCGGTCTCATAATTTTTTCCCCGTATATTTTTTAAATATTTTAATCTCACTTCCCACCTACAATCTAAATATACTTTCCTGCAACCCGCGCCACCCAATGTGGTACGGATCTGCTATTTTTATACGTTATAACTGGAACCTCCATCAGAGGCTAGCCAGCTAACTAGCTACTAGCTAGTAGTCTCTGTTAGCCACGGCTAGTGGTCTTCACCTTTAGCTCTGGCACCAGCCAGCTTTAGCTCGGTCAATACCTGCCAGTCTGCACAGCGCGATATTGGACTGCTTTTCTCCACCACATCACCGGATTCCTGCCACAAGCTCTGGGCCATTACACCGGATCATCGCAGCTGGCTAGCTGCAATCAAGTGGCTACCGCTGGCTAACGCCTCTGTCCCAAAGCAAACACCAGTTAGCCTTGAGCTAGCCTTGACCTAGGCCCATCTCCCGGCTAGCCGAAGAGGTATACCTGCTAATTAGTGGGCTACAATACCTCTTTTGCCAATTGGCCTGGACCCTTTATTGCCGTCACGGAGCCCCGCCGATCCATCATGACTGGTCTGCCGACGTTATCGTCCGATGTGGTTTCAACAGGCTTTTCCGTTGCGTTGTCCGAAGACCCACCTAGCAAAGTAGTGACTACCAAACTGCTCCCGGACTCACCTATTGCTGCTCATTGGACCCTATGATCACTCAGCTACACATGCCTCTCGCTAATGTTATTATGCCTTGTCTTCTGCTATATCGGTTAGTTATTGTTTTATTTCACTGTAGAGCCCCTAGTCCATCTCAACATGCCTTAGATGTCTCTTTTGTCACACACCCCACCCATGGGGAGACCTCACCTGGCTCAGCTGGTGTCTCCGGAGATGCAAGCTCTCTCATTGTTACTTAATACCAAGGTTTACCCCCACTGTACTCACATCCTACCATACCCTTGTCTGTACATTATGCCCTGAATCTATTCTACCATGCCCAGAATTCTGCCCTTTTTATCCTCTGCTCCCAACGCACTAGTCAATCAGTTCTTATAGCCTTGAGCCGTACCGTTATCCTACTCCTCCTCTGTTCCACTGGGGATGTAGAGGTTAACCCTGAACCTGTAGCCCCCAGAATCACACCTATTCCCCAGGCGCTCTCATTTGTTGACTTCTGTAACTGTAAAAACCTTGGTTTCATGCATGTTAACATCAGAAGCCTCCTCCCTAAATGTTTTATTCAATGCTTTAGCACACTCCGCCAACCAAGATGTCCTAGCCGTGTCTGAATCGATACTTAGGAAAGCCACCAAAAATTCTGAAATTTCAATTCCCAACTATAACATTTTCCGTCAAGATAGAACTGCCAAAGGGGGCAGAGTTGCAATCTCCTGCAGAGATAGCCTGCAGAGTTCAATCATACTATCCAGGTCTGTGCTCAAACAGTTCGAGCTTCTACATTTAAAAATCAACCTTTCCAGAAATAAGTCTCTCACTGTTGCCGCTTGTTATAGAACACCATTCTGTATACTTCTGGCCTTCCTTGGGCACTGTGTTAACAAACCCCCAAAGGAGCTTCAATGCCATACAACACTCCTTCCGTGACCTCCAACTGCAATTAAATGATAGTAAAACTAAATGCATGCTCTTCAACTGATTGCTGCCCGCACCTGCCCACCCTCCTAGCATCACTACTCTGGACGGTTCTGACTTAGAATATGTGGACAACTACAAATACCTAGGTGTCTGGTTAGACTGTAAACTCTCCTTCCAGATTCACATTAAGCATCTCCAATCCTAAATTAATTCTAGAAGCGACTTCCTATTTCGCAACAAAGCCTCCTTCACTCATGCTGCCAAACATACCCTCGTAAAACTGACTATCCTACCGATCCTTGACTTCGGCGATGTCATTTACAAAATAGCCTCTAACACTCTACTCAGCAAATTGGATGTAGTCTATCACAGTGCCATCCGTTTTGTCACCAAAGCCCCATATACTACCCACCACTGCGATCTGAATGCTCTCGTTGGCTGGCCCTCGCTACATATTCGTCGCCAAACCCACTGGCTCCAGGTCATCTATAAGTCTTTGCTAGGTAAAGCCCCGCCTTATCTCAGCTCACTGGTCTCCATAACAACACCCACCCGTAGCACGTGCTCCAGCAGGTATATTTCACTGGTCATCCCCAAAGCCAACACCTCCTTTGGCCGCTTTTCCTTCCAGTTCTCTGCTGCCAATGACTGGAACGAATTGCAAAAATCACTGAAGCTTGAGAATTATATCTCCCTCACTAACTTAAAGCATCAGTTGTCAGAGCAGAGCAGCTTACCGGTCACTATACCTGTACACAGCCCATCTGTAAATAGCACACCCAACTACCTCATCCCTATATTGTTATTATTTTTTTTTGTTGGTCTTTTGCACCCTAGTATCTCTACTTGCACATCATCATCTGCACATCCATCACTTCAGTGTTAATGCTAAGTTGTAGTTATTTCGTCACTATGGCCTATGTATTGCCTTACCTCCCTAACCTTATTACATTTGCACACACTGTACATAGATTTTTCTATTATGTTTGTTTAACTCTATGTTGTTGTTTGTCGCACTGCTTTGCTTTATGTTGGCCAGGTCGCAGTTGTAAATGAGAACTTGTTCTCAAATGGCATACCTGGTTAAATAAAGGTGAAATATACATATATTTTTGAATATGGCTTCTTTAGGCACCACAGGAGTCTGTGGTGATGTGGTAAACCAGCTATTTCACACACCACTGTGGCCCGAACCAGCATTTCACACACACACATCTGGAGGTCAGGGGACAGGAGCAGAAGTCTCCTGCGGATCACCTCAGTAGTTTAGAGAGTGGGAAAGAGTAAGAGTGTGTGTGTGTGTGTGTGTGTGTGTGTGTGTGTGTGTGTGTGTGTGTGTGTGTGTGTGTGTGTGTGTGTGTGTGTGTGTGTGTGTGTGTGTGTGTGTGTGTGTGTGTGTGTGTGTGTGTGTGTGTAATGATGAAGGGTTCACATCCTCGCCCCAGGCTTATTTTCACCTGCAGCCTGAGCTTTTTCAGATTGAAGAGAGAAAAACAAGTGTCTGTTGGTTGAAACCACCCGCTGAGTTTGTTTTGATTGGGTGTCTCTGAAAATCACTTGTGCTTGACAGTAGTATTTTAAGGTTCCTCCCTCCTGTTTACCTGTTTTCCCTCATGAATAACAATAGACACAAATTCCAAACCACATTCATCAGTTCCTAAAATGTGTAACACTGCAGTTGCGGGTCCTGAAGTGAGACAATTTAAGTGGCTTCTCTTGACGGAAAGCTTATGTTGGGTGATAGGTTGATGGCTCAAGGAGGATGAACTTCCCTTGGTAGAAATGGATCGAAATGTTGATTTCCTGCATTGTGATTGGTGGTTGCTGGAGGAGTGAGGTTATTTGGAGGTCATCTCAGTGTAGTCTTAATGAGGGTCAGAATATAGTCCTTCCTCCATAGTATTCCTCATCCTCAGCCATGTGTAGAATGTGGGTCATCCCTGAAGACATCCTTAGCTTCTGGAGTTGAAGCTCTGCTGAACATCTATAGTATGAACTATAACCCCTGACCCAACAAATCTGGATGTTTGTATTCCCCCAATTAGTTAGTGTGTCAAACTCAAAAAGTAATGGGAAAGAGAAGAAGAGAGAGGAGAAACAGAACGGATAGAGATGGAACAAGGACACTCTGTGTATAGTATTTCACTCTGTGTCAGCATCTGGACTATCTCTCTCCAGTTCTCTGTTCTCCTGTTCTCTTGTTATGTTCTCTCAAGTTAGCAGGCCTGCTACAATGCCCTCAGAAAGTATTCACACCCATTGACTCTTTCCACATGTTGTGTTATAGCCTAATTATGTCACTGGCCTACACACAATAGCCCATAATGTCAAAGTAGACATTTTTACAAATTAATAAAAAATTAAAAGGTGAAATGTCTTGAGTCAACCCCTTTGTTATAGCAAACCTAAATAAGATCAGGAGTAAAAATGTGCTTAACAAGTCACATACGTTGCATGGACTCTGTGTGCAATAATACAGTTTAACATGATTTTTAATGACTACCTCATCTCTGTACCCCACACATACAGATAATTGTAAGGTCCCTTAGTCGAGCAGTGAATTTCAAACACAGATTCAACCACAAAGACCAGGGAGGTTTTCCAATGCCTCGCAAAGAAGGGCACTTATTGGTAGATGGGTAAAAAAAAAAAAAAAAGCAGACATTGAATGTCCCTTTGAGCAGTTAGCAAGTTATTAACTAGACTTTGGATGGTCTATCAATACAACCAGTCACTACAAAGATACAGGCGTCCTTCCTAACTCAGTAGCCGAAGAGGAAAGAAACGGCTCAGGGATTTCACCATGAGGCCAATGGTGACTTTAAAACAGTTAGAGAGTTTAATGGCTGTGATAGGAGAAAACTGAGGATGGATCAACAAGATTAGACTTACTTCACAATACTAACCTAATTGACAGAGTGAAAAGAAGGAAGCCTGTACAGAATAAAAAATATTCCAAAACATGCATCCTGTTTGCAATAAGGCCCTAAAGTAAGACTGCAAAAAATGTGGGAAAGAAATGACCTTTGTCCTGAATACAACGCGTTATGTTTGGAGCAAATCCAACACAACACATCACTGAGTACCACTCTTCATATTTTCAAACATGGTGGCGGCTGCACATTGTTCTGGAAGTATGCTTGTCATCAGCAAGGACTAGGGAGTTTTTTCGGATAAAAAGAAACGGAATAGAGCTAAGCACAGGCAAAGTCCTAGAGGAAAACCTGGTTCAGTCTGCTTTCCAACAGACACTGGGAGACAAATTCACCTTTCAACAGGACAATAACCTAAAACACAAGGCCAAATATACACTGGAGTTGCTTACCAAGATGACATTTAATGTTCCTCAGTGGCCTAGTTAGAGTTTTGACCTAAATCGTCTTGAAAATCTATGGCAATACCTGAAAATGGTTGTCTAGCAATGATCAACAACCAACTTGACAGAGCTTGAAGAATTGTGAAAAGAATAATGTGCATATATTGTACAATCCAGGTGTGCAATGCTCTTAGAAAACTTACCCAGAAAGACTCACAGCTGTAATCGCTGCCAAAGGTGATTCTAACATGTATTGACTCATGGGTTTGAATACTTATGTCAACAAGATATATTAGTGTTTCCTTTATCATAAGTGTCTTTGCAAATATTACATTTTTTCTTCCACTTTGACATTACAGAGTATTTTGTGTAGATCATCGTCAAAAAAAGGACAATTCAATCCATTTTAGTCCCACTTTGTAGCACAACAAAATGTGGAAAAGGTCAAGGGGTGTGAATACTTTTTGAAGGCACTGTATATCCCAATTGGGTATTTACATAGTAATATATACACACACACACTGTCTGGAGGATGTCTTGTTGCTGGCATCCTTTCTAAGAGGTCCCTGTGAGACAGATATGATTATATAGGATGGGAACATGAATCAGATCAACCCTTACTCAGACAGTACAGAAAACACAGAGGGAATGTGTGTGTGTGTGTCTGTCACTCCAAGATTCACTAGTAGGTTGTTGACACTCTCAATTACTTCCCTGCCTGACCACAAATTGTGGTCACTTTTGGGCTATGGGTGTGGTCTGATGATTCTACAGTACACTATGGTCAGTCTCAATGCTGAGGATACCACGTAGGCTCATAACGTCATCACAAAAATTTCTGTTATTAACTCATCACCATCAAACACATTGTCCTACATTCTCTCTCTCTCCCTCTCGCTTGCTCTTTTTCTCTCTGTCTGTCTGCCTCTCTTCTTCACTTCTGTCTCTTTTTCTCTCCCTCTAAGACAATGGTGATGCAGTAGCTGTGGTGGTGATGTCAGATGAGTAGTTTGTGAGAATGCCAGTGTGAAAACTCCTGCATAGTTTCCACCTTTGATCAACTCTCCATCACTCACTCTCAGTACAGATGTGTACATCTTCACTCGTCCTCCTCTCCAAGCCCTGTCTGCAGTCTTCTGTCCGGTCCCTCCCTCCAACTCCGTCTTTGTCAGTGGGGGAAAGGTGTTTACATTGGACTAGTGGTACCACAGGTCTGGTTAATTTTAAACTTGAACTGTGGTTTCCATTTAGCATCACTAACTCTGGAATGCTAGCAAACTAGTGTAGGGTTGCACATGAAGATGGGTGCTCAGTGGTTGACGTGGCTAGGTGCCCCGCCTCTCTGCTCTGTGACTCAGTGGAGTGTGTCATTTCTAGTGTAATGAGTTTAGTCTGTAACACGAAACACGTACGCCATGCAGTACTACTCCAGAACTGCAGTGACCACACCACACGTTGCATACATCACTACTCATCATCATGACATAAGACATTATCCCATTAATAATTCTTTAAATAATCCTTTAAACTTACAAGCATCTATTTGGTGCTAGTCGTCTTGTTAACGTTTGCAATTTCACGAGTTAAACAGTTGACAAATGAGTCAGATCACCAGTTAGTCAGATCACCAGTTAGCCAGTTCACCAGATAGTCAGTTGACCAGATAGCCAGCTAGCATGCTAATGCTAAAGATTCCCAGTAGACCACACATACTCAGACTGTGTTCTGTGAAATGTCTCTCTCCTTGTTAAAAGCATGCCTGAGTAGTCTACACCAGAGACGGGCCACTGGGCACAGACGCCAATTCAACGTCTAATCCACGGTGGTTCAATGTCATTTTTGAAATGACATGGAAACAACGTTGATTCAACCAGTGTGTGCCCAGTGGGGACTGATATAGAGGAGAAAAGACACTTAACAGCTCTCTCCCAGATTTACAACCCTACCTTGAGGGAGAGAGGTGTCTGGCAGCCAGACCAAAGAACTGAGAAGGACAATCAGTAATTCAATGAGAGAGAAAGAGAGAGAGAGATAGAAAAAGAGAAGGGGCAGAGAAAGTTGTGTAATATAGGGAGAAAGTGAAAGGGGGTAAGAGAAGGGAAAACAAGAGAGATACACAAGGCAAACTGATAGAGGCAGCATACGTTTGGCAGTTGAGTGAGAGAGAGGAGATAGGAAACAGAGAGTGAGAGAAATATTGATGCAGAGATAAAGGTTGTGAAAAATGGGCAGGCAGACAGTAGGAAAGGAAGAGATGCGTAAGAATTGGAGGTTACGATTTCAAAGATAAACTGTATCTATTTTCCCTGAAATGATATCCATTCACATCAGTGATGTAGCAACACTATATCTCACACTCTGACTCAAAGCATCCAACATTAGCTAAACTCAGCCAATGCATCTTTAACAGACAAAGTTAAGGATGCTACAGCCTACAAATATTCCCAACCACAACTCTCCATCATCACTCCGACACCACAGTTGGGCTGGGTGTCAAAGTTTTCTGTCAACACCAGATATTCACCTCCTCATAACCCTGTCCTGACCCCTCACCCTGTCCACATAAATAACCCTCCTACAGGGTCAGAGTTCAATGCTGCTCTTAACTATTCCTCCCTCTCTTTACTTCTTTCTTTTTCTCCTTCTTTGATTTACTTTTATAGTATCATACCCACAGCTTCCTCCTGTATTTAACAAAAACAGCGTCTCCCACTTTTATAAATTGCTCTGTATACATTTAAGTGGTTAGGGCTTATTTGGGGTGTTTCATGTCAAGTTCAGCAGACTCCCCAGTGAGTAGGGCCACCTAGCACGACGCTGCACCTCGTAAAGCAGTCTGTCAGGGTTTGGGAAAAGCTCGCTCCCTGGGACGGTGTAGGGTTTTACCGCCAGGCTGTAGCCTCAGTCACACCGCAACGAGCTATGCTAACACAGACAGGGCAAATTAGTGGTCTGAAAGGGAATACACTCCACACACTGCTCACTCACTCACATATCACACAAAGACCTGTGCTAACACACACATGAACAATTGGAAAACTCACACACACACAACACACATGCACACACAAGCCGCAAAACTCACACACATTACTGTAAAAAATATTAAGCTCACACACAGACAAACACAAACCACAAAATACAAACACATAAACCTCAAAGCTCTGCTACGTGCTAACAGACACTCGCACACATTTAATCACTTAGACCGTGATTCTTTTGGAGTGGGGGAAAAGTCACTACCACGCAGACACACTCTTTCCAAAGACAAACATATGTTTCATTCAGTAGGCTGATTAAAGTTTCTGGAGCTTGATTTGACTGTCTGAGGAGTGAATTCCAGATGCACATTTAGCGACCTTGGCTTGCCAGCCCCCAAGCTCCTCCATTCATTTTTGTTGGGGGGGACCAATTATGTTCCATAGGCACATAACTGCTCTCTCATATCTCGAGACAATAACTTATTTTCTATACTAGTGAGCCTAAGCATTTTCCAGGCAGTAGATCATAGAAATGTCATAGGCCTGTGTTACACAAAACAATTTGCAGCATCATGTCTTATGGGACACCTCATTGTTTTTACCCCCTTAATAGTAATCAAATGTGTTGCAATAAGTTAATCACTTTCACTGGAAATCAAACCATTCAAACCACCCAATAATTAACTCTCTCTTTTTCTCTCTTTCTTCCATTCTTTCTCTTTTTCTTTCTTTCTCTCTGTCTGTCTGTCTGTCTGTCTGTCTCTCTCGCTCACTCTCTTTCTTTCTCTCTGTCTTTCCCTTGATCTCCTTCTCTCTCTCACGGGACATCAGTAAATCGACTATAACCTACTGAGTTGGTCCGTTATTCCTTTGGGTGTCACTGGGTCAGGCTCCTTAACCATGCTAATGGATCGGTCCACTGGAGCAGGGAGGTTGGGGTGTCTATGGTAAGCAGGTGATTAGAGTAGGAGGGGAGTATAGAACTAGAGCAAATAGAGAAGCAGTGACCTCCATATTCTACATGTTATATTTCTATGTTAGAAAGACTGTTGCCGTGTCCCATAATATGTATAATAATATATGGCCAGCGGAAGGGCATGTACAAACAAGGAGTAATTGGCGACTTTTGTACTAAGAGGTTACACTCTCTTTATATCTCTCTCTCACACTTTGTCTCTCTCTCTCTATAGTATACATTAATATTACATTACATTTGAGTAATTTAGCAGAAGCTGTTGTCCAGAGAGACTTACAGTTAGTGCATTCATCTTAAGATAGCTAGGTGAGACAACCACATATCACAGTCGTAATGGGTCCACTTTTCCTCACTAAAGAAGCTATCAGTAAAGTTAGTGCTGGTAGGAAAAGACAAGCATATATTTTTTCATTGTTTCTTTATGATACATAAAAATCCTACAAACAAAGCAACATATAACCAACCACACACAGTGAGTAACAGGAGGAGAGTAAAGAGCGGGGGGGTGTTGGTACAACAAGGTGTTAGCAGTTAGTGGGAGGGGTGGGAATTCTCTCCCTCCAAAGTGAAGCTCTTAATGAAGTGTGTCCATGTCCACTGAGGAGGAATGCCTCCCAAAAGAGGATTACATTCCCTTATTGTCCTGTGAGTGTGTGTGCATGCATGTGCGCTTGTGTGCGCTTGTGTGTGTGCGTGTGTGCTTGCGTACACGTGTGTGTTGTGTGTGTGTGTGAATGAGAGATAGAGAGTAGCCTATAGGCACAAGTCACCAATTAGCCCTTGTTTGTACTTGTCCTAATCAAATATGCTCGGCATTACACCAAAGACAACCAAGGCGGGGGAGAGTGACTCATTGTAAATGACATTGAAACAGCAGTTGAATGAGATGACCCACATATAAGTAGAGTCTACATAAAGCTGACATAGAGATGAATACAGACGTGTATCAAGTCACGTTTCATTCACAACTCCTGACTGACTCATTTTGTGATGACATGCTCATTCATAATTGTAGGGTGCTCTATAGTTCAATTACAGATCCTGTCATAAGTGCAGGATGTATGACACTGAGATTATGGTTGTGGGGCAGAGCTTCTTGCTGTGAGGGAGAAGTGGTGTATCGTTAACAGCTAATACAGTGCTACGCACGGAGAAAAGTGGTAATATCACATTTTCCGTCTCAGCCAATCTCCCTTGCGCATGTCTGTGTGTGTGTGTGTGTGTACGCGCGTGTCTGTCTTTGTGCACGCACGTGTGCGTGTCCCAGTGCTCTCTAGAGGAACAATGTAAATAAAAGTTTAATTGGAGATATACCTCTCTAACCGAGCGCGTCTGCCTCTCACACTCAGCAGATCTTATTGTGTTCAGGTGTGGCCCTTGATCTGTGTTTTGGACCGTTGCACGCATGTCTGTGGGTGTGTGTGTGTGCATACAAGAATTGGTGTGTGTGCGCTCATTGCGAATTCATGTGCGTGTAGATGTGCATTGGTGTGTGTGTTTTAATCTCACACTCAAGAATGCAGTGAATAGTTTTCTCCAGACTGGGGGTATATATATTACCTGCCTGTCTCCCTGCCTGGTACATTACCGTGTCTTTGATAAGCAGGAATTCCAGCTTTTATAGCAGAGCCCTCACCTATTCAAATCAAAGCAGAATACAGGATAAACAGGTTCTAACAACACACTGAGGATGACTATGTAAACCCAATCCAGCAATACTGTTACTTCAATATCACTTTAGTTTTACAATCATCCACTACCTGTTATGACATTATACATCGAGCCAAGACCAGGGTTTCATGTTAGAATGTTTTTGTAGTCGAATATATAAACATGGATTTTATGATGAAAATGGTTGCCAGTGTTGCATTGTACGGGCAAGGTCCTTTCAATGACAATTATGTAGATATTTGCAGAATGATTACAGGCAGGCGTGCTTGAACAGTCACAGAGGTTACAGTATGGCATTTTATGTACTATTATACAGCATACAATCAATTGTAGATAGAAAAAGTTGCCGTTTCCATTAGAAGTTTTCTTGACCAGGTGATAGTGTAAACAGAGACCAGAGTTGAATTGCATGAATTGCAATGGAATTGTGCCCAACCCCAGTGGTGTAGTGGATGGTATACTGAGGTGATTGGGGACATTGCCCTGTGTAGGGTGCCGTCTTTCTGATGGGACTTTAAACGGATGTCTTGACTCTCTGTGGTCACTACAGACTCCAGCGTCCTGGCTAAATTCCCAATATGGCCCTCATACCATCAAACGCAAAGCATGTGAAATACACTGAGTGCACAAAACATTATGAACACTTTCCCAATATTGAGCTATACCCCCTTTTGCCCTCAGAAAAGCCTAAGTTCGCCGGGGCATGGACTCTACAAGGTGTTGAAAGCGTTCCACAGGGATGCTGGCCCATGTTGACACCAATGCTTCCCCCAGTTGTGTCAAGTTGTCTGGATGTCCTTTGGGTGGTGGACCATTATTTTTACACACAGGACACTGTTGAGCGTGAAAAACCCAGGTGCAATGCAGTTTTTGACTCAAACCGGTGCGCCTGGCACCCACTACCATACCCCGTTCAAAGACACTTCAATCTGTTGTTTTTCCCATTCACCCTCTGAATGGCACACATACACAATCCATGTCTCAATTGTCTCAAGGCTTAAAACTCCTTCTTTAACTTGTTTACTCCCCTTTATCTACACGGATTGAAGTAGATTTAACAAGTGACATCAGTAAGGGATCATACCTTTCACCTGGATTCACCTGGTCATGGAAAGAGCAGGTGTTCCTAACATTTTCTATTCCCATGCCACAAACATACCGATAGTTTCAGCTAAATATCATCTGTGGGCAGCAAGTGTATGCAGCGCTCTGGTTGTTGCAAGGAGTAGCTCACAGAAGAACAACATTGGTAGCCGATAGGGTAGGTAGGAAAGACGTTCCAATTCATGATATCTACCAGTTCCAATTCATGATATCTACCAGTAAATGCTAACTAAGGCAACAGGTACTGAAAAAGTTTGGTCCGAAGTCTTGGTTGAATCTTTGCGATTGCACTTCAGTCCTCATGTTTCAATTAAAATATTCAAAGGATTTCCCAAAAACCTTCCCAATTAAATGTTAACTG